>NC_056732.1:1412324258-1412429258 GCF_019279795.1 Protopterus annectens | reverse complement strand
TTTTTTTACAAGCCCTTGGTACAGTTGAGCATCTACGTATTTTAAAGCCTCTTGAAAACCTTAAGATGGATTTGGTCTTTTCCTGAGTGTAGACAAAATATATAGTTTTTATCCTCCTATACAAGGATGGGGGTAACTTCAGGATTCCATTTTAGGACCCCTGTTGTTCACCATGGTGCTAGACACAAATAAGCAAGAGATGGTAACATTTTATTCAGATGACATGACTCTGTTACTGATACATCTATAGTCTATTCTTTGTCTGCATTACAACATAATTCATCATTTTAATATAACAAAAGCCTGGGCCCATGGCTATGGATTAAAAATAAACGTCTGGTGAAACTTAGCAGTGCCGTTTTTCTTCTCTGATCTACCTAAGGAAAATAATTTTAGCCATAATTTGACATTGTTGGATTGATCTGAAATTATCTGTTTTTATGGTTACAAATTGGCTTTTATTTTAAGGTTTTGCATCATATTGAGAAAGTGACCCTGGGATTCATTAACACCTACAGTAACTGTACACCTTTCTGAATGAATTGACAAGACAATCATAACTCACACCTTCTTCCTACTGATTTTAGTTTTCCTACTGATTTTCTTGCAGCCTTAAATATTGAGGGGGATTCATTAAGGTTACCACAAAAGTCTAGACTACATGTACACATAGTGTATTCTTTCTGAATGACTAGAAAGCACAAAAATGTGATAGGGATGTTCTTGAATACAAATTGTGTACATTTAGTTTAGGCATTAATGAATCTGGCCCTGAGTCATGTTACCTTTCAAAGGCAGACCATTTTGCTTTCTTTGCCACCTTATTTGAGATGTGATGCTGAGTTTGTGTTAGACAAATTACTCTTTTCAATTGCAGCTTCATTATGTACTGACCATGTAATGATAATTTCAATAAGTTAGCGACTGTATCATTTTATTGAGATTTTTCACTAGGTTATCCTTTCTTACTACTATATGTCATATAAATGAGAAAGTAAGCCAAGTTTACTGAGCAAAATAGTAATCAGCTACGTATTTTTTGCATAATGTTTATGTCATAAAATGATTGCTGATCACTTTAATTACATGTCAGTGCAATTTTGCAAGGGGTAATTGCCTTTCAACTGTACCTCCATAGGGAATATCATACTTCAGTTACACAAAAATACAGAGCACTGTGAGCAGGATTCACAAGCCTACCATGATGTGTTCATGACCATGAAAAGCTAGCCCTGCAGCCATGTGAAATGCTAATCAGGCATTCCAGGGGAGAGGCATATGCTAATTAACCATATTCTCTCTCCCTGGGCTGCCCCTAGGAAGATATCTACACAACTGAGCTAGTCAAGAAACTACTCAGACATGTAGATCAGCACAGCTACCCCTACAACGTCATGGTAGCGAACATGGCCAAAAGGCCTTGTTCAACCACAAACATGAATGTGTGGGTGGAGGAGATACTACACATCAGGATTTACTGTCAAAGTGCCATAACAGCAAAATGGGGCTCGGGGATGGGGGAACCATCAGACACCAGGGAGAATAATGTCTGAAGGTGCCATACAGTGCCACCATTACCTCAAGGAGGACCAGGTGGGTGAAGGGATACACCATAATGACACTAACATTACTGCAGAGATGAGGGGGAAAGTGCCTTAAAGCACAGAATAGTATAACAAAGATGGTGGTGGACACCAAACGCAACTCTTAAGTGTCATAATGGCACCAACCACAGTACAGTGAACAGGGGTGGGGAAAACAAGTAGACCACCTGGGAATACATTGTTGAAATGGCACCCATGTTACTATGGGGATGGGGGGGGTAGAGGGATACAATAAACACCAGGAAATGCACCATAAATTGCTCAAGGCACATACAGCATGACAGAGATGGCAGGGTAAACCACTGAACACCAGGGGACAACAACCTTAAGTGCTCTAATAGCACCAAGTCATACAGGAGATGGGGGGCCACTAGTCCACCAGGGCTAACACTTTAAAGTGCCAAGGTGACACCAATATCATAACAGGGATCTGTGACTGAGAAGGTATACCATACCCCCCCCAGTGCCTAAGTCATATGTGCCGTAATAGCACTAAAGTATTACAGAGGTGGGGGGACCATAGGAGGATAGGGACAGGTACAGGGACTGTAGTTTGTGCATGTGTGTGTGTGTGTGTGTGTGTGTGTGTGTGTGTGTGTGTGTGTGTGTGTGTGTGTGCGCGCGAGCATGCATCTCTGTGTTTGTCTGTGTCTGTGTATGTATACATACTTGTGCTTGTGTGTGACAGAGTAACTGTAGGGGGATTCCACTGCCTATACAAGTAGCAGGATACTACTGTGAAATACAGGTCAGCCATGATCTGCACGTTGCGGTAGTACCTGTGATTCAGGAAATATGCAGACTTGCTGATAATGAGGTCCAACTTCATTGCAGCTGACATGTTCCTGAATTGCATTTGAGCACTTTACTCCGGAAAGGCCTTTCTAGCTCTGAGTTGTGCAGTTTACACTAGTGCCTTTAATGAATTTCTGGGTGCATCTTTTGTTTAGATCTATTGTTTTTTTCTAAGAAACTTTTAAATGTTTACTCGCCAGTTTGAGTTTGCATATTTTTAAGATGGTATCTACATTGTGCTAGATGACAATTATATCTGTTACAAGGAAACCTTTTTAAATGGTTTATTTTTATGTATTTATCAAGATTATAATTTAGTTTGCTTTTTTATATTTGTCATTCTTAAAAATTAGGCTTTGCCTGCAGATTTCCAAGTTTAAATAAAATTAAGTAAGCAAAATATTAACTTCCCTCCCCAATTCTCTCTTCTGTTATTAACAGTACATATAAACATTTTTTCTTCTGGATACAACATTTTTTCTTTGCTGACTTAATGACCCCTTATTTCTTACTGGGTGCTTAACCCACACTCCACTGTCACCAGAAGGATGTTTAAGTAATACTAATGCTTGCGTTCCTTTACCGATAACATTGTAAATGTGTTTCATTATTTAATTTGACTTTCCTTTTTTGTTTATTACAGCTGACAATTCAACTGACTTAGCTGCAGAACTAGTTCATTATGGATTCATTAATGAAGTAAGTCACCATTTTGCAATATGATATGTAAAGAGCAAAAAAATGCAAGCTTAGTTTATTGCAAGCTAACAAGAGATATTCTTAGAATCTCAGAAAAAGGAGATGAGGTGCCCAGTTTTCAACTTTCCCCTAGTTGTTCAAAATAAATAATATAACTGGGTTTGTGTGTGGCATGCATTATGAAAGCACTGAGAAAAGGTTACAACAGATAAAAGGTTTTATTTTAACTCTAAACTGCAACAAATATAACTAAGCATACAGTTAATAATGTGTCTTTGGGCATCCAGAGACAAGCATGGTTTCATTGTGGCAAGATATCATGTAATTCGCTTTACTGTTTTTTTTTTTGTTTGTTTTTTTAAGAAAAAGATGGTAAAGAGTACCATAAGAAGGGCTAGGCTGAATAAGTGTTTTCTATCTATTTCTGTGGCACTGCACCTCAGAGTTGTTATATCTAGTTTTGTAGGTTTGGGAGAAAGCCACTGAAAAATATATCCTTAGTAATTTTTTTCTTGGAAATGTTTGTGGGCTCCATATCTTCTTTGGTGAATTGTTTTATAGTAAGTACACTGTGTGTGCAATTTATTTTGCTGCTATATACAAGCACTGTCACCATTTTGAACTGTACTAAAGCTAAGCAACTTAATTCACTTGATATAAAAACATGAAGTATGTACAAAGTCAAATTAATTCTGTTCAATTAGTTGTGTGGTATCTGCTTTTCCTTTATAATTTCACTCCTTCATGATGCATTCAGTAGAACTAAAATGCAATATACCAGAACTCCATTACTGACATATAGCTGACAGCTATACATCAAGAAGAAACTATGGTGTTTCAGGAGATTAAGTTCACAGTTTGAGTGCCTTAATGTATGATAGTTTGGTTGAATTTACCTGTAATTTAATTTAGTATATTAAGAGGCAGTGTTAACAAACAGTCTTTTTACTCACAGGTCCACTTTTCAGTTTCACAATGTATTAGTAAAGACTTTCGGCTTTTCCCGGTTAGGGGTCACCACAGCGGAACTCCAGTCCACTCATGATTGGCAGTGGATTTTTACGGTGCCAAGTTGCCAGCCCGACGCTCAACCTTCAACGAAGGCACGCCCATTCATGCTCGCACCTACCTGCATGTCTTTAACGTCACTCGTACGCAGGGAGGACATGCAGACTCCACACAGAAGGCGCACCAGCCAAGAATTGAACTGGAGAACCTCTTGCTGTGAGGCGACAACACTAACTGCTGTACCACCGCGGCTAATGTATTAGTAAGCCAGACATATTCAGTTTAATTAAAATTTATGGCATCTGACTACATAACAGTCAAATGTTGCTCATAAATCCCAGGTTTAATTTATGTTACTAAATATAATAACATGTTTCCATGGATGCCACTAAAAGGAAGAGCAATGTAGTTAAAAAAAGGCAAAAATGAGAAAGTGAGCCCTGAAAGAAAATTGAAAGTATCCAGTGACTTATAATGGTTAATCACATATGCTAGATTTTACACATCCTGAAAAGTGGCAGATTTTTACTATTTGACAAGAGAGCAGACATAAATAAACTGGTATTACGTCAAGATATTCCATTTGTCATCTCAATATGGCAATAATAAAGCCACAGTAAAAAAAATTGTTACAGCTGCTAGGATGGTGCAAAATGTTTTAATTAAAAAAATTGAAACATTGAAATATATAAAGGTAAACACTGTAGAGAATAAAATGTCATCTCAAAGTTTCATAAAGTTAGTGCAGGGATTTTATACAAAGTGGAATAGAGTGAATGGGCCATGCAAATACTGTTTTTAACTAAATGTAGAAATCATTTACAATTCAGTCTTGTAGATAAGACTGTATCACAGTCATATGCAAAAATGACTACATAATGGATATTGACAATCAGATGGTTTTGATCATCACTCGAAATAATGCAGACTATATGATCTGACAAATGTCAACCCCTTTACAGTTGCTGGAGGCTGTATAGAAAGAAGTGCAAAATATATTATTAAAATGCAATATGTTTTGGCTATGTTACACAATCCAGGCCCATCAATGAATAAATTAATATCATAACGTTTTTTGAAGTGGGCTTACCTGCTTGCAGGACACCTGCATCTCATTTTTGACCTCCCAGTGTTATCTGTCATCAAGAATAGCTATCCCTTTTGATATCACTCAATACAGTCTGACCTACTTAAATGGCTAATAATATTGTATTATTATAGCATACACCTCCAGAGTCAACAGAGCCAGATAATAAACAAATTGGGCCCTATGCAGGGTAATGAATTAGGCCCCTGCCAGCCCTACTAATATCCCATCACCTGGTGCTCTCTTTCCCCCTAGTTACCACGAATAATCTTCAAAACTATCAGCGTATATTCTGTTTTCTACTTTACTTTTACAATTATCAAAGATATTTGGGTTCCATTTGACTTTTATTTCAAATTTTACAAAAAAAACACTGACATTTTCTAAACAAAACATTCCCACTTTGAAAACAGACTTAGCATGAGAAACAGTGAACTTCTCTTCCCTTGAAACTCAACTTAGTGAAAAATAAAACATTAAACTACAAAAGAGGTGTAGAGATTCATACTCAAGCACCAATTAGTGAAGTACTAATTAGCATCTATGTGAAAGGTGTATGAATTCAAAAGACAAGTTTATAAGACATTTGCTAACAGCCTAGGACAACCCACTGAACACAGGTGCCCTTTTTCTGGACCACTGCAGTAGTACTGTCTGGTGAAGTAACTTGGCAGAGTCACAACAATCTCACATTAAAAATAGACTTAGCATGATAAACAGTGAATCTCTCTTCCCCTGAAACTCATATTTAGTGAAAATGTATCTGCCAACCCATTAAACTATATGTAGCCCAAACACAGTGCTTTTTATACCCATGGGTCTGCAAAAACAAGCTAAATTAAAATATATTCATAGTTAAAATATTAATATTACACTTGTAGACTTTATGCTGTTCAATTTATTCACAACTAAATAATAAACACAGTATCAGCATTAAGGAAACTAAGGATCACATCCTAAGAACATGATGATACTCCAGTTTACTAAAAAGTGAAATGCTCAAGGACAGGAAATAAACATGAAGTAAAATCAGAGATGTTCTGCAAAACTGGAGACAGATAAGAGCTGACTACTCCAAACCACTTTTATGAGTTAACAGGACAGCACGTTTTTGAGGTGTGGCACTTGGTGTAGAGATTAAGGCTCTTGTAGCTAAGGTACAGGGTTTAAGATCCTGAGTAAGTCTCTTAACTAGTCAGTGCCCCCTAAATGGGGCATTAAACATGCAGACATACACACACACACACACACATTCACACACACACACACACTCACACACACACACACACACACACACACACACACACACACACACACACACACACACACACGTATAGAGTCTCCATTCCCCCAATGCAAAAAGCTTTGCTTCAATTAATCTCTTGAAATGAACTGCTGCAAAACTAGAAACAGTTAATAAAATACTTGCTAAGTGTCCCATTTGGAGTCATTCATTTGATTCCACTTCTGAAATTCAACCCTAGCAGCAAATTAGATAGATGGTTATTTGGTTGTTTGTCTCTTGAAAGAAAATTCACCCTCCATCATTGTCCACTTACATATAGTTAAATCAAACCATGCTCCATTTTTCTAGTCCTTCTGCTGTGTGGAGCTACAACCAATGAAAGAGACTGGAGCTGTTGCATCCCCAAGAAGATTGGATGCCAAGCAGGAAGTTTTTTTTTTTGACTAATGTTGTAGGAGCAGTTTGAACACTGGCAATGGGGTCTATATCAGTTTGTTGAAAACACAAACCATTGAATACCTATTTATCAAACTAACTAGTGAACCACATAATTTAAAACCCACCCAAGTGGTGGTCTGCACCCTCCACACCTTCCTAACTAAATATACCAACTCTGAGATTGCACTACAGTGCGGAAAAGGGCAAATTCCCAATGATCGCCAACTAGTTCGTTTCCCTGGGAAAAAAAATTTGCAGAAGTGATCGTTCACTGAATTTAGCTTTTGATTTATTAAGTTCAATAGATAGGGATTCAATGGTTTGTGTTTTCAATAAAATGAAGTGTACCCCTGGCAATGAACAGGAAGTTATCTTTGTTGTAATTTTAATGACATAGGAGCAGAATAGTTTGGATGCTAACAACAAGCAGGACGTTATTGTTTTTAATGTCACAGGAGCAGAATTTTTTTAAATTATTTTTGCATGGCCAAACCCCCCAGCCAGCACCTGGCCCTAGGCAGCTTCTTAAGTTGCCTTGTGCTGGGTCTGGCCCTACTTAGTGGTAACTCCCCATTTCACTTATTGTAGATGCTCATTATGGCTGCTCTCAGCATTCACATCCTGCTCCATTCCCTGACAAATCTGGTCCCATTAATGCTTGTATGCAATATCTTTGTTTAGGGGACATGTGCCATGTGTGCAGAGGGCCTGCAGTACCAGTTCATTCCCTTGACTAGTGAACTTTTATAGTCACTGCATCCATTGGATGTACACATGAGGGCAAAACATATCAATCAGTGTATGTATATGCAATACTGTAGCATGCACGTCAGTATGACACTGCCCCCTCCTTAATGCACCTGGCTTCAGCTACAGTTACCCCTATGCACAGCCTTACCTTTGAGTACTATACTCATGTTCTGCATAACACCCTGGAACCCCACATCCCTTGGGCATGTAACCCCCCCCCCATTCATAGTTTGATTATAGTCAGATAGTGCTATGTGTAAGAACTAGAATCATCACAGCTTTGATAAAGGTGGTTTAATATTGGGTAGCAGCATACAGGTGATGAAGATGTAGTAATTTGGAACAAGTTTTATACTGATACTGTCTCAAGTAACAGTGCTGATAAACTGAACCAGACTAAATACTTTGACTTCTGTAGTTCTGAAGAATAAACTGTATTGTCCATTGTAACTCTGAACTCAGAATTGTTACTTTTCTCTGTAATGGCAGTATCAAGACAAGATGCACTGTTTCCTGCAGTTTCTTGACTTTTACTGACTTCTGAATCAACTCACTGCTGTATATTTAAATTGCTGGATCTTTAAACTGATTTCTGTACTCAGTCTCTTGAGTATCCAAACTGAACTGTTGTACTCAATGTTTTCCAAACTGAACTGACTTATGACTAGAAAGTATCATAACTGATTTATTACTGTTTCCTGCATTTCTCTGTGCTTTCTATTTCAAAAAAAAAAAAAATATCCGTGTTTTCCCGCCTCTCCTCGACTAGTTTAGACCAGTATATAGGCATTGCTGTATTCTGGGCTGTGGTGTAGTTCCTGTGTTGTCCATTGCCTTACTTGGATAGAAGGAAGTTTCTTTGCTCACCAGTGGGAGTGGGGAGCCTTGAGCAGCCTATCTGTCCCTGAAGGAGTGACCTCAGCACAAGAGCTTGTAGTAATTGGTTGTTTTGGACCATTGCTAGCTCTTTTGAAGTTCCCTGTTTAAAATCCGCATTTGCGCGGCTTTGGGCGATTGTGCGCATAGCACAGCGCCGGTTAAACAAGGTTAAACTTTTTCTGGCTCCGCCAAGTCTGCTCTTCAAATTTTCACTTAAGAAAGCTCTACTCTTATAATAATCAGTCTACTCGCTTTATTATAAGCCTAGCACTTGTTCTCAAAACCTCTCTTCTAAGTAAGCACTCTCTAACTAAAGTAAGCACTACATCCAACTACCACCCCTGTGAGTACCCACTTCCCTTAAAGGCACAGCACTCCCTTATAATATTCTAGCATGTTGAGTGGTAGATTACTAGCATCCTCTCCGGTTCAGCTGGTTAATCTTTGAATCTTGAGACAATGCTACAATTGTCTCATGTACACAGACAACCCTCTCCTCCTCCCAACAAACACAAATACATGTGAGAGATGCAACTATATAGCCAAACTGGAGGCTGAACTCTCTCAACTCAGGACTGGCAAGACCAGACAGGAGGAGAAGGTAACCACACACACAGCAAACCCAGTCCCACATAGACCTACCACAACTGCAAACCAAACACATAATAACACAAAGACATACTCGGAGGCTCTAACAAAAAACTTACCAAAACAACAGAAGCTCCCAAAGCAGACACCCAAAAATCCACCACCTCAAAACATAACACATGCAACACATACTTCAATAAATCAGTGTGTCAAACAATCACAGCCCTTAAGGTCAAACACCATGCCTGATACACTAGTAATAGGTGACTCTATAGTCAGACACACTGACGTTCCGCTTACCAGGCTGAACAAGGAGAGGGCAACGGTGAGCTGCCTATCAGGAGCTAGGATCCGCCACGTAACACACGCACTCAGGTCAATCCAAAGCAAGTACAAATATGACTCCGTCATTGTCCATGCTGGCGTATATGACCTGAGACGTACCTCCCTGGACTACATGAAAAGAGACATAGAGGAGCTCTCCGATTATGTAGCCCAGGCTGGTATGACCCTGACCCTGAGCAGCATCTTGCCCTCACCAAGAATGATGCCACAATACAAAGACAAGATGATCAGCTTTAATAATTGGCTCAAATACTGGTGTCATTCTAGAGGGATCCAATGTCTGTCTGCTTGGGATGACATGTTCGACAAGCCATGCTGCTTCACAAGGGACGGCTTGCATCTGTCACCACTGGGCTTCCGGATATTGGCTAAGGCTCTTGCCACCCCCATAGTGCCTTTTTTAGGCAAGGCTCAAAAGACAAACCCACCTCCTTAGAAAACAAAAATGGAAAAAAATTAAGGGTAATGCTGCTCAACGCCAGAAGTCTAAATCTCAAGATGCAGGCTCTCGAAGCACTCCTCAGTATGGAGAACATCGATGCCTGTGCAGTAACTGAAACCTGGTTCAAGGCTCCTGAGAGCACCCCAGCGCTACCAGGCTATACCTCATATCATGCTTTTCGGCCCCAAAACTCGGGCCAAACCAAAAAGGGAGGGGGAGTGTCCATATTCATCAAGGACACCCACACCTCCAGGTTAGTGGCAACACATGAAGCATCAGAGACCATCCAGGTGCAACTAACCATAGGCAAAACTGCTATACAACTGGTAGCATGTTACAGACCACCCTCCCAATCTCAGGAACCCCATTCAGCCTTCCTGAAGACATTGGAGGATATGAATGTCTCACCAAACACCATCATATTGGGAGACTTCAACTACCCTAACATAGACTGGGTGCATTATTTAGCCCAAATACCATAGCCCAAAGGTTCCTGGAATTCATAAATTCAAATGCATTGGAACAGCTAGTCACCTCTCCCACAAGGGGAGATAATATACTAGACCTAATCATCACAAACATGGGGAAAAAGTGCTCCACACCGGAAGTATACCCCTCACTAGTGAGATATGACCACAAACTAATCACCCTAGATATACATATCCCACCTCCACCCCCAACACAAAAGACTACAGTGAAAAACTTCTCAAAAGCCGACTTTACACTTCTCAAAACCGAGATGGTATCCTTTAAGCCCACTGGGCCAGTGGAAACCACATCCCACAATGCAGAATCCTTCACAAATGTTTTCTACGGACATCTCCAAGAATGCATGGATCATGCAATCCCAAATAAAACCAAGACCCTCTCCACCAAGGGCAGGCGTCCTGTCTGGTGGACCCCAGCCATAAACAAATTGTACAACAAAAGAAGGAAGCTACTGCATGACAGAGCAAAATCCCATAAAGAGAAGGCATCTCTGATCAGCACTAGTAGAAAGCTACGTTCTCTCATAAAAACATCCAAGGCCAACTTTAAGAGAAAAATCACTATGGACACTAAAGATAACCACAAGGCCTTCTTCTGCTATGTTAGAAACCTGGGCGGAAACCCTCAGATATGTTCAGAGTTAGTTCACAATGACAAAAATACACTGAACCCACAGATATTGCCAACATTCTGGCAGACAGGTTCAGTGCAAATTTCTCCCCTCCCTCACCCCCAAAAGAAGAAATACTTATCCCAGCTGAATGTAACCTCCCTGTCATCTCAGATGTCCAGGTGAGAACCGCCCTCAGCAAAGCTAAAAACACAGCATCAATGGGACCTGACGGTATCCCGGGTTGCGTGCTACGTGAACTCCAAGAGGAGCTAAACCCGCACATAAAAATGCTATTTAACCTTAGCCTTACTACAGGATATGTACCTGATCACTGGCGTACAGCAACAGTAGTCCCACTCCACAAAGGAGGCACCTCTACAGACCCTGGTAACTACCGCCCCATAAGCTTAACAAGCCTGGTCTGCAAAGCTATGGAAAGAATCATTATGGAACTCATAAACAGAGACATTGGGGACTTACAGACACTTGATCCCACCCAGTTCGGCTTTGTAAAGGGCAGATCCTGCCTTTTGAACCTGGTTGACTTTTTTGAAACAGTCACTAGAGCCACTGACGAGGGCAAAGCAGTCCATACAGCCTACCTGGACTTGGCTAAAGCTTTCGACACAATACCCCACTCAGGCATCATAGACAAGCTCAACAGCTTAAATGTAAATCCATATGTCACAAGATGGGTTGCAAACTGGCTAAAGGATAGAACCCATAAAGTCAAAATCGCTGGAGCCATGTCAGACTCAAAGCCAGTCACAAGTGGTGTCCCACAGGGCTCTGTCCTGGGACCCCTCTTGTTCGGCATTTATTTCTCAGATGTGAAAGTAAACATGGGAGGGTTGTGGCTGACAAAGTTCGCAGATGACTGCAAACTAGGCGCCATAGTCAATACACCAGCTGACACATACATCCTACAGAAAGGCCTCACTGAAACGGACAACTGGTGCTGGAGTCATGGCCTTAAACTAAATGCCAAAAAATGTATAGTCACCCCCTTTGGGAAAAACAAAGTACCCACAAATTATCACATAGACAGTAACCCACTGAGTACGGAAAAAGTAATCAGAGACCTGGGGACCCAAGTCGATAGCGACTTCTCATTTGACACCCACGTTGCCAAAGTGGTTAGAAAGACTTTCTACCTTGCCCACCTTATCATGAAGGGATTCACATCCAGATCAAGGGAGGTCATTGTACCCCTATACTCCTCCCTTATCAGTCCCATGATTGAGTACAATGCCCCATTTGGTATGTACCTCACCCGGCACTTGCAACAGCTGGAGAGACCCCAGAAGTACCTCACCAAGAGGATCAAGGGTCTCCAACATATGTCATATGCTGCCAGACTAAAGAAACTCCAGCTCTATTCAGTAGCATACCGCCTACTCAGAGGTGAGCTGTGCCTAACGTACAAGGCCATGTCCAATCAGGAATTGATGGACATGCTCCACCTCAAAAAATCCAAATCCATCAGAACCACGAGAGCTAAAGATTTAAACCTCAGCACAAATATGAATAGGACATGCTGGAGGGACAGATTCATAACTCAGAGGCTTCCCATACTCTGGAACAGAGTCCCAGTTCATGTTAGGCAGAGCCCCTCACTAACTCTCTTCAAGAGAAATCTTGACGAGTGGATGGGAGATCGTAGGTTTACCCCAGGGGTCATCTCTGTGTCACTACTAGACAGAGGCACAGTAAACTAATTCTATTATGTAAGGGGGTCTTCACTGTGTCACTACTAGACAGAGGCACAGTATTCTAAATGTATTCTGTACACTTTTGTACCATTACATGGGGTGGCGAAAGCCACATCACTATGGCTAGGCTTATAAATGCCCCAGTGCAGATAGCCTAGTACTAAACTATGAAACTAAAACTATAATACTAAAGTCCTGTAAATTTCCTACAAGTTCTTCACACCTCTTTAACCTTTGTTTCCAGGCCTTGTACCCATCTACCTCACCAGACACCTGCAACAACTGGAGAGGCCGCAAAAGTACCTCACAAAGAGGATCCTAGGCCTTAAACACTTGTCCTATATGGACAGACTCAAAAAACTCCAACTATTCTCTGTCTCATATAGCCTATTTAGAGGCGATCTCTGCTTGACTTACAAAGCCATGTCTGACCCAGCTCTGTTAGAAATGCTACATCTAAAGAAATCCCAATTCCTCCGCACTACATGTTCCAGAGACCTCAACCTCATTACCACAATCAACAGAACAAGCTGGAGGGACAGGTTCATAACCCAGAGACTGCCCATGCTATGAAATAGACTTCCCATACATGTCAAGTGGAGTGCCTCACTGGCCCTCTTCATGAGAAATCTTGATGAGTGGATGGGAAATAGAAAATTCACCCCGGGGATCACTCCAGAGGCACTACTCGACAGAGGCACTGGGAACTAAGGTCGGGTGGCACGATGCCAGGGTAATCCTATGGGCTAGGCTTGTAAAGGTTCCAGGGCCATTAGCCTAGTACACACCTATGAACCTATAAACAAGTTTTGTTTTTGTACCAAATGTTCCACATACTCTGTTAGCACATCTCATCCCTATTAGTGTTTTGGCCTGAAGGTTGTTTCACTGTGCTCATTTGTATCATTCACTGAAAATTTCTTTTCTATTGAAAGTGCATTTTCTGAACCTGCATGTAAAATGTGAAACATAAAATGAAGATAAAGGCCTACTTTAATATGGATACATGTATTGGCCTATGAAAAGAGAGTACTGTATTCATGTAGGATTTATTCTGGCAAAACTTTATTTATGTCAAGCCTTTTTTACACCATGTTATATCAGTGTGATACAATCCAACTTACAAAAAGACATGTGTTTCACTCTCCCTGACATCCACAATACAAAGCAAAGACTCCTTCCTTAACTCTGTACTGCTCCACATTTACATAACATTTACTCAAATTACTCTATACCTTAAAATGTTCCTTTGTACCTTTGTCAAACAGTTGTAAGTGGTGTTGTGCAAAATGGCAGCAGCAGTGGTTATGTTAATAAAGCCACGCATCACCAATGCCTGTAAACTGCTGCCTGTAAGCAATGCACTAAGCGTACATTTCATCTCATGCCATGCATATCACTATTAGCTTGAAGCATGTGACCTATATGTTTGTGTATGCAATATGTGTACATTGTAATGCCACAATGCAGCTCTACACTGCATGGCATGTGATTCTCAAAAAGTGTACTTCTATGTATGGATCTGCCACATTTCTCCTTGAGCACATCTACCAAGTGACTAATGCTGTCTCAGCAAGTGGTAACAGAATAACTTCTACTTGGTGTGCCATGGAGATAGGGAGAGCAGAATTTTTCCTGTTTTTCCTATACATGCACTTTAGGAAGCACCTGTTGGGTCAATATGATGGCCCTTGTAACAGGTAGATGCCTAGTATGAAATGGACCATGTGTTAAGTGATGCCACTGGCATTACCTACATTGGATAACAATGCCGTCAGCATTATAATGACCTGAGGTAGTGCCACTCTGACCTGGTCTGACAGTAGGAGGCAGAGGCTCAGGAGAGTACAGCAAAGATATACTGTAAGCATTTATTTGTTTTTTTTTTCTGGGGGGATACTACCATAGTCTTGCACTATGTAGAATGTTGTATATGTATGCATAACAGTACATGTTTTGTTTTGCAGCTGCAGGGGACCATCATTGTAACATGGCTAGGTGCTGCAGGAAGCAAGAGCACCTCTCCAGGCAGCAGGATTTGTGTGTGCTCTGTGCCAGTCCACTTTAAAATTGCAATTGTGTTTCTATCATATGTGTAATAATTTCTTCCCATTGTGTCATCCTTCTTCAGATCCAGTTGTGGAAGAGGAGAAGGAGAGGCCACAGTCATCTCAGTCTCTGCCAGCTGCTGCCTCTGGTGCTCAATCCAAGTTACTTCTTAAGAAGGGCCAATGGTCACTTTGCTAGAGGTGACCTGAAGTGGTCACTGGTACCCTCTGTATTTGCCTCTTAAGAGAGGATGCAAAAACTTCTCTCCTGAAAGTGGTTAGATGAGTATCCACTGGTATCTCAACATCAGTTACAGAGGTTAGTTGTTGCCAAGGTGCACTGACAATAGATGCCCACCTTGGCAAAGTTCATTGCCTTCTGGTATAACTGGTGGAGTCGCACAACTAGCAGGCATTCCTCATCTGGCCTATAATGGAACAACAGACCCCATAACATCAGCATCCTAGAGGACTGATGCCTGACTTTGTTGTTCTCTGAGCTAGCCTAATAGCCAACCATGCTGGGAGGTCCCTCTGTCCTCTTCTTGGTGCATTCCCTTCCTTATATGTCATACCCAAATCTTTGTTCATTGTTCAATTCTCTGTCTGTCCATCATCAGTTATTCACCTTTTTTATGTATGTAGGTATCCATCCACTATTCTACCAACCCTTTGTGTGTATACCCTCCCTGTCTTTCTGATGCAGTAGCCTTAGCTATATGGGTTATAACCTGCCAAGGATATAACAATCAAACAGCTTCCAAAGCTCTAGGGCACCTTCCACACACCCAAAATGTCAGGCAGCTTGAGCTGAGCTAAGCTGACTAAAGGACAAGTTTGGGCACAAAGCCCTCCAGAGCTTTACTGCCACCGAAGAGTATGGTCCTCTGAGGCTTTTGAGGATTGATGGTCAGCTTGTACTTTCCTTTGCTCAGCAGATATGTTCCCTCTGGGGGAAAACTTCCATTTTCTTAATTTTGTTGATGTTTTATTACTTTATTTTTGAGCAAAGTTATTTTAAAGGTAGGAGTGTTGTGTTTTAATGGACAGTCTTGAAACTATAATGTACTTTTAAATGGCACATTTTTTTCTTTCTGTTTAAAAGTGGTGTAAAGTAACTGAAACATTTTTTCTGTGGAGAAATTATGTTTATTTTACTTTTGCAGGGCTGGCATAGTGTTGTAAAGTGCTTTTTACTGTGTTTTCCTGTAAAAAAGTAACTTTTGTGGACTGGTAGTATTTATTACAGTTGCTGTATGTCTTCCCTGGGAAACTGGCACCATTTTTGTCTTGACCATGGAATAGACTACCAGTCCCCACAGCCGATACTTCTTCCAGTCACAAAAAGAAAATGAAGCAAACAGCCTTTACCACCGCAGCAGGCTAGCAATTTGCCTCAGCCACAGGTGGGTAATTCTGACATGACCATTTGTTGTACCTCAGATCACTCATCTTTTACCCTGGATCCCTCTGGTGTAGCACCTACAGCCACTATGTTCCAGGGGTTAGGCACGTCCTCTGTGGCCATTGGGCTCCTCTCACTGGACAAGGGAGAGCCAGTCTTGGTGGTCCTGGGAGAAGGAATTTCCCTGTTGTGTCAGAATGCTATGCTCATCCCTGGGTAAGCTGCTGATGCCATTAGTAACATGGTTGGCACCATTTGTGCTGTCAAACAGAAACAGAAAACCAAGCATCTGTCTACTCCTCTTCAATTGTGTTTGGATAGGAGTAGTTTACTGCATCTGGTTCAGGGTTTAATTTATTTGATTCATCCTTCTTGTAAAGTAGTCTCTGGTAAAAGAAAGAGGAATTCCTCTTTTCCAAAGAGATTCAAGATTCTGAATAAGTCCGGAAGATGCAAGGACAGATACAGGGTTTTCCTCAGATTTCTGATTCAGACTCAGAGGAGAGCTCAGTTTGTGATTCTCCCTGTGGGTTTTTTCTTGTTCTCAGACTACTGCTATAATGTGCCACTGTTTTCAGTTGGAGAACATGGAGGTTTCTCATTCCCACAGAAATTGCTGAGTTGTTACAGAAGGATTTTTTAGAACTTTTACCTATTCCTCCAGTTCTGTTTGCTTTGCAGGATGTTTGTGTTACTGCCTACAATTTTTCTGATAGTCAGCCAACTACTCCTAAATGGCAGAAAGCTCTATAAAGTTTCTCAGCCATTTATATTTTCATACAATATTCCCAAACCTGGCCAAGCAGCTAAAGCTTTAGTTGATCCCACTGCTGCTAAGCACTTAGTTAATTCAAATCCTACTCTTTCTGATGAGAATGGGGAAATTATTGGTAGGCATGGGTAAAAAGTGTATACTTCAGCAACTATGATTTTCAGAATCTTGAAGTTTCGGGTTTATATGTTAAAATGTATTCTGACAAATTGTTAAACTATGAGGAATGTTTTATCTGCAGTTTCTTCTTGTGAGGAAAGAAAATGAAGTAAATAACTTCTTTTCAATGTTTATGACTCTGTTAATACTTCTTCCAGGGCTATGCCCACTGATACTGTTTTTTTAAACACATTTATTGAATTATCAAGTCTGACATAGGCAAACATACATGTGTATAAAATTAATCAAATCATATTACAAAATTCACATTTGCAAATATTATACATCACATATATTGTTCTACACAATGTAATCAATCCAACATTATATAAACTGTTCAATTCATGCCTTTTCTTAAACCTCATTCCTCCTCCAAAACATATTTCTGCATGTTTTGTTCCCAGAATTTCTATTTTTTCAAGGTAATTTACTCCTACTTTTCTAAATATGCCACTTATTGTTTTTTTTTTAATCACTGTTGCAGTATTCATTACTTCAAGGATGGTTGGTTTAGACTTTGATTTCCATTTTCTAGCAATTACTTTTTTTGGCAACCAACAGAATTAAACTTAACAAGGCCTTACTATGTCTAGACAATTCAGATCCTGTATCCTAGCTCAAAAAATAATTTCCTTATTTATACTCATTTGCCCACCCAGTATTCCTAACCGAGTACTCTGTAGGGAATTTTAAAGTCTACCAACTCACTACACTCCAAAAACATATGCTCCCAGCTGCCTCTTTTTTCCTGATTACAGCTCCATCATTTGCCATCTACCTGAGTAAAAATTCTTTGGCATCTACTTGGGGTATAAAAGTATCTATGCAAACACTTCCAGTCAAAAATCCTAAATCTTCTAGACTTTGTTGCATATTTCAGTGCCATACATATGTCCTCCCATTGTTGCTTTGTGAATTGTTTCTCAAATCTCTATTCCCAATCTTTTTTTTTATCTCCACTGATTGATTCCTATAGTTATTGTGTAATATTTTATATGTCCCACTAATTATCCATTTTTTAACAGCAGCTGCTATTCTAGATTCAGCTAAAAACTCAACCAATGCAGGTCTTCCATTTAGGATTCTCCTATCCCTTTCTCTTTGCCTATACACTGATATCTATCCCTAATAGAGAAGGCAATCTATAGACTGTAGTCTAAATGTCTTATTAGCCTCTTCCCATTCTATTACTTTCCCTGTCTAATTGTTTGTTCTCATCACCTTGGTTCCTTTGCCAGCTTCCTCGAGTAAATTCCAGTCCCCTCTTACCTATTGTCTGTACCCCTAATTGCAGTCATTCCAAGAGTCAGAATACCCTTTCTCCATTGCCGTGTTGGGTTTGTTATTAGTATACTTTATGCTTCTTTATGAACATATTATTCTGTATGACAGTTGTCATTCTCTTTTACGTTCTGCATCCAACATCCCACTTTTTCCTTATTTCTTGAATTTCCCCTATTTCATCATCATCCCTTTCCATTTTGAACTGTAGCTTTCTGCTTGTCTTACGTATAAGAGCCTTAACTGTGTAGCTCTAAAATACCCTTGCAGATCAGGTAACCCTAAACCTCCTTGTTCTATTGCAAGGATCAACTTATCCCACTTGATTCTTTCCCTCTTCCCCTTGCAGATAAAATCCTTCCACTCTTTATTAATTATTAACCACAACTTCTCCTCTGGTTGATAAAAATATGCCTGACCTATGTATAAAACTAAAGGGATTAAAAACTTTTTTATTGCTTGCATTTTGCAATCCATATCTGGATATAGGCAAGATCATTTACTGTGGTTTTCTCTCTCATCAGCTTACAGCAGTAATGTGACTGCCAATATGAATTTGCATTTTTAATTACTTTTCCCCCTTTGATTTTCATTAGTGGCCATTTCTGATAAAGCATTTAAGAAGTATATGTGTGATAGGCTTGAAAAGTAGCTGAGTTAATTATTCTTTTCAAAGTAACAACTCAGTGCCCAAGCATGAGAAATGTGCCACCCATGATTAATAGGTATTACTTCATATGAGATGATTTGTGTTGCATTCAGGTTTTTCCTTTTTTTTAAACACATTGATTGAATTATCACTTAAGACATACACAAATATAATTTTATATAAACAACATATTAACATGTTTGCAGTTACAAACATAATACATAGCATATATTGTTTTATAAAATTATCATCAATCAAACATATACATAAATTGTTAAATTTCCCTTAAACCTCAGTCCTCCTCCAAAGTATTATTCTGCATGTATTATCCCTACAATTTCCAATTTTTTCTATATAATTTGTTCCTACCACAGATTTTTAATATAGTAGCTAGAATTAGCCTTTGATGTTAATCTTTCTTCCCCTACCCACTGACTTGTCTCAACAAAACACTGTAGGCAGTGCAAAAATGCTGTAACAAAACACACGAAGAAACATGCACTTTTACAGAAAATAAAGTCTAGAAAAAAATGCAAAAATCAAATATTTAGAAAAAAAATAAGAAATGTAAGATGAAAATATTTTTTCTTTGTGGCACTCACCATTAGATTAAAGGGAAAGACAACTAATTTGTAATAATAAAAAAGTGTTTTCTTGTTCATTTGCAACTGAAAACTAGGCATGAAAGCCTTGCTTTTGTTCAGACTCTGGTGATACTATTTATCTGAAGTGTGATGTTGGCAGTCTATGAATGATAATGCATATTTAAATGCCATTGTTTAAGAGCCATTGTTTTCTAAATGTCACTGTTGGAATAAGTGACATAACCATAACCTTATTACTCTGCCACCTATAGTAGCCTTCATGATATAACAGATAATGGGAGAAATGTAGGAAAGAAAGGCAAACAGAAATAAGTACAGACATAAAACAAATGGAATAATTATTAAATGATGCTTTTTCTGTATATAGCATGCTTAGTGTGCATGTTAGGAAGAAAAGCTTGACATTTGGGTGGAGTTCTCCTTTAATTTTATATTCTGAAAAAATGGAACTGTATCAGAATGTTCCACAACCTTAAGATGCCCTTTTCATGTTTTATCAGGTACAAAATAATATAATCTGTAAATAAAACTAACTTTTCTTGAATACCATTCCAATTATATCCTTGAATGTCTGAGTCCCTTATTTTCTATGCCAATGGTTTTAAATATAATGCAGATAACAAAAGGGAAAGAGGACACCCATGCCTAGTTCCTCCATTAAGACACAACGTATCAGAGAGGAACTCTCCCACTTCGATTTTTGCTTCTAATCCCTCATATAACCTCCTAATTAACCTTATTACTGTATCAGGAAATGCAAATGCTTCCATTGCCCTGCTCATAAAATCTCAGTTCACTCTGTTGAATGCTTTTTCTGCATCAAGACTCACCAACAACAGCAGTGTGCTTTACATTCTACTTCCCTCTGGATCATTACTGTTCTTTTAATACTGTTAAAAGTTTGCCTCCCTTCCACAAAACAGCATTGATCCATATCTATCAATTTTTTAAACACCTTTGCCATTCTTTTAGCCATTATAGACATAAACACTTTATAACCATGGTTCAAAATTGAAATGGACCTATATGAAGCTAGATCTGATTGAGCTTTACTGTTTTTAGGTATTACAGTCACCACAGCTTTTTCCTTTCCTTTTAAAATACTGTTAAAAAAAACTTCCAGATCTTTATCATTTTCTTCATTCCTAGCATTCAGGCTTCCACTGGGATACCATCTATTTCTGGAGACATTCCTGCATCTTGTTTATGTATCACTATTTTTATCTCATCTCCTCCTAATCAAAATTGTTACTTGCTGAGCCTTGTCTACCTCTAACCTTGGCATATTTAAGCCTTCCATAAATATTTCCATTTGTGCTTTTTCTTGGTTTTCCCAGTTATCTGCTTTATAAGAATGTTCATAAAATTTCCAAAATATTTCTAATACCTCTACAGGATCTTTGGTAATTTTTCTTGTTATAGGCTCCCAAAGTTAGGAAATAAGCCTTATTACTTTCTGTTGCCTAAGGCATTGCACTAAAAGTGTTTGTGCTCTGTAGATATCATCAAAAACAGTTGCTTAACATCACTCATACATATTATCCAGGCACTCCTTATTTTCTCTTTAGCACTTTGAAATTGCACCTCTTCATATGTTGTGAGATTTCCCTTATCCTGTAATCTTTGTCAATTACCTCTAAATAATTATTGTTACTCCTTAACCATATCACTCCTTTTTCTATTTCCTACCCAACTTTTAAACTCGACCTTCATTTTATCCCACTCACTAGTTAAAAATTCTGGAGTACTTTCTAGTTTCCCTAATAACTCCACTAACCATTCCTTATATTCCTATCTTTTTAACAGGAAGGTGGGAAAATGCCAGTGTCTAATCTTTACTTCATTACCGTCCATTTTTATCTTAAAAATTATTTCCACATGATTTGAAATAGTTATTGGATGTGTGTCAAAATTCTTTTGTTTACACCAGCTCTTCATTGAATGCTGTCCCAAGGAGTGATATAACCAGTTCCTCCTTCTGAGGTGGGGAAGGGTTTTTATTCAAGGATGTTCCTAATGCCAAAGCAAGAAGATGCTTGAAGTGCAGTTCTGGATCTTTCTTTCCTAAACCTGTTTCTGATAACACCCAAATTAAAAATGATGTTACATCACAACCTGTTTCCTTTTCTTCCTCATTAAAGCTGCTTGGCAGTACTAGATTTAAAGGATGCTTATCATCGCATCCCTGTTCATCCAGACTTCAGATGTTTCTTAAGGTGTTGTGTGTCTGGATCACATTATCAGTTCTCTGCCTTATCCTTTTGGACTATCAATTTCATCAAGAGTGTTCACAAAATGTCTAGCTCCAGTTATAGCTCACTGCAGGCTACATGGTATCCACATTTTCCATATTTAGACAACATGTTTATCTTTGCAGAGAGTTTTACTAAATGTCAGGAATCTCTGTCTTGGGTGAGAGATCTCTTACACAAGATGGGATTTCAAGAGGACATTCAACAGTCTTTCCTGACTCCTTCACACATGGTTGTGTTTCTGGGATGTCAACTAGATGCCTCAGTTCAAAGAGCTTTTCTGTAACAAGAAAAATTAGATTTTTATCTAGATCTATGTCTAAGGTTCTCCACTCAGACCTCGGTCATTGAGAGGGAATACCTTAGGATTTTGGGTCTCATGGCATCTACTATTCTCATGATACCCCTGTCAAGACTCCACATGAGAAATATACAGTGGTATCTGAAATCTCTTTGGTCCTAGCATCAATACTCTTTATCTTTTCATATCCCGATGTTGGGGTCTGTCAGAAGAGAAATTGTTTGGTGGGTACAACAAATATCCTGAAATCCAAGTCTCCTCTTATCCTTCCCTGCTTCAAAGCAGTCAGTCAACACAGATGCTTTGGACTGCTGGAGCAGTTTGAGGAGGGATAAAAGTCCAGGGGGTGTGGGACACCAGTGACAGATACAAGCACATAAGTATCAAGGAGATGCATGAACTGATCCAGGCACTCAACTCTCTGAGCCATCTTTGGTCCCCAGGACCTCTTCAAGTGGTTACAGACAATACTACAGTCATGTGGTGCATCAATAAGCAAGGTAGAACCAGGTTGTACCCCCTTTGCAGACTAGCTATGTTAGCTTGGGATATAGCTTCACAGCACAATCTCATTCTAGGGCATCCTACATTCCATCAGAGCAAAACTGTGTGGCAGACAACTGAGAAGGACCAGGGCAGACCCTCATGAATGGAAACTAGACCAGGACATCTTCCAAGATTTGATCCATCTGTGGGGAGTTCCTCAAGTAGAACTCTTTGCTTCCTCTCTGAACAATAAACTGGCAAAATTCTCTTCCAAATCTCCATGCAAAAAGGCCTGAAATACAGATGCCTTTGCTTTTCCTTGGACAGGAGTGTTCCTTTCCACTAATACCCAGGGTACTTCTGAAGATTCAGAATGAATCCCAGAAGATTGTTGTGCAGACTGCTTTCTGGCCCAAACAGCCATGGTTGTCCTTTCTTTTGGAAATGGCCAGGGGTAATAACCATAATAACCATAAGCTACCTCACAGACTGGATCTACTCACACAAGAACAGGAATGTTTACTACACCAAGACATCAGTCAGCTTCAGTTGACTGCCTGGATGGTAGGGTCTAAATTCCTTTAAAGTACCCATTTACTGAGGATGTGCAGCAGTTAGTAATAAAGGCAAGAAAGCCTGATACTAGAAAAATCATATATTAGCAAATGGAAAATGTTTTCTAGTTGGTACAAGCAACATAACCAGCACACATTCAAGGCTAGTTGTTTTCTGGTTCTACATTATCTGTGTAAGTTAATATCCTATGGCCTTTCTTATTCCTCTATCAAGGTTTTTTATCAGCCATTTCAGAATGTCTGCCCATGGATCCTCCTCTTTCCATGCAGTCATATGTCAAAATGTTCTTGAAAGGGATTTTGTATAAGAGGCCTCCAAGAAAACTAGTGGTTCATCCTTGGGATCTTAATTTTGTGTTCGAGAAGCTCCATTTGAACCAGCTAATCTGGCTGACTTAATGGCCTTAATATGGAAAACAGTTTTACTGATTGCTCTGACCTCTGCAAGAAAGGTATCTGAGTTGCAAACTCTTATAGTGTGTCAACTCTATCTCATTTTCATACTGACAGGGTTTCTTTGAGAAATAATCCTTCTTTTATGCCTAAAGTGGTATCAGAGTTTACTTTAAATCAAACTATCCACCTCCCTATTTTCCTTCCTGAATCTAAAAAATGAAGGAGAAAAGATACTCAGTTCCTTGGATGTCCACAGACAATCCAATTGTTATTTTGACAGAACTAAATTGTTCAGAAATTTGGATCAATTGTCCATTTCTTGTGAAGATAAGAAGAAGGAACAACCTGTGTCAAAACAGATTATTATCAAGTGGTTGTCTAAAGCTATTACCTTTTGTTATATTCACCATAACAAAACTATTCCAGGCAGCGTCAAGGCCCACTCTACCAGGGCCTTAACTTCATCTATGTTTTTTTGGAAAGGGTTGTATTCTAGAAGTAATCTAGAAGCTGCTACTTGATCCTCTGTACATACTGTTTCAAAGCACTGTAAGTTTAATTCCTTCCCTTGGTCCAGACAGGGACATGATAAAATGAAGTATTTAGGAGTATAGATAAGAAATGACTCTGCTGTGGCAGCTAAGGATATGTGGGAAGAGACTAAACAGAAGATAATATAAAAACTGAGAAAGTGGAAGCTTTGTTATATGGATATGGATACGAATATACAAGCAATTAAAATGTTTTTAATCCCTTTAGTCTTATACACAGGTCAGGCATATTTTTATCAACCAGAGGAGAAGCTGTGGATAGCAATTAAAAAAGAGTTGAAGGATTTTATCTGGGAAGGGAAGACAGCAAGGGGTCAAGTGGGATAAGCCAATTCTTCCAATAGAACAAGGCAGACTAGGATTACCCAATTTGAGGGGGTATTTTAGAGCAACACAGTTAAGGCTGTTATACATAGCACAAGCAGAAAACTATAATTCAAAGTGGAAAGGAATAATGATGATACAGGGGGAAGCTCAAGAAATAAGGAGAGATTGGGATTTTGGATGCAGACTCTTAACACGAATAACAAAAATCATACAGGGTATTATATTCATAAAATAGCAGGGAGTATTCTAAGAAGTAAACCAGCATAAGAATGGAGAAAAGAGATTCTGCCAATAGGGATGACTGTGGTTAGGGATATAGATAATAGGCAAGAGGGGGCTGGAATTTATTGCAGAAAACTGGCAAAGAAACCAAGGTATTGGGAGCAAATAACTAGAAAGGGAAAGGTAATAGAATGGAAGAGGCCAGGAATTTATTTGGACTGCATGTTAAAGATTGCCTTCCCTATCAAGAATTGATATCAGAGTATAGGCAAAGAGAAAGAAATAGGGGGTCCTAAATGAAAGACCAGCACTGGTAGAATTTTTAATAGAATCTAGAAAAGAAACTGCCATTAAAAACTGAATAATTAGTATAGCATATAAAATATTGCATGATAATTATAAGAATCAATCAGAGGCACTTAGAAAGGATTGGGAAGAGAGACTGGATAAGCAATTCACAAAGAGACAATGGGGGGATGTATGTATATCTCCCAAATATGCAACAAAGTCTAGAAGATTTAGGATCCTTGCCTGGTAGTGCTTACATAGGTATTTTTATATTCCAAGTAGACTCCAGAGAAGTTTTCCTCAGGTGGATAGCAAATATTGGAGGAGTGACGGGCAAGAAAGAGATGACTGGGAACATATGTTTTGGGAGTGTAATGAGCTGGCAGACATTTGGGATTCTCTGAGGACCGCTCTGTCTTAGATACTGGGTGAGCAGATTAGATTGACTGGGGAGATAATTTTTTTGAGTTATGATACAGAATCAGAATTGCATAAACATAGTAAAGCTTTGCTGAGTCTAATTATGGTGGCTGCCAAAAAAGCAATTACTAGAAAATGGAAATCAATGAATATAGTAACAGAGATAAAACAACTGGAATTGGGATCTTTAGAAAAGGGAAGGAGCAAACTACATAAGTAAAAATAGGAATTGTGGGAACAATATATGCAGAGAAGGAATGGGGTTTAAGAGGCAGGATTTGAATGAGCCATATAATGCTTAACTGACAATGACATGATAAATTTAAGTGATGTATAGTGTTTGCAACTACAGTTGTTTCAATGGTGTCTGTGATGTATAATGTTTGCAACTAAAGTGGTGTTAATGTTGTTTGTTTTTCATTTATATAAATGTAAGATTGCCTATGTCATAATTGATAATTTAATAAAGATGTTTATTGAAAAAAAAGCTTTGCTAGAATGATTTTCCAGGAGCTCCTGGACTCTTCTCCTTCCACCTCCCAAATCTAGTTAACTAAGGTAATCTGCCCACATAGCCAAGGCAGTGATCAGTATGATGATTGCAGTACAGCCATGTAAGTTAATCAGTCGCTGCTCCCTCCCTCTATCTCTCTCATTTTTGGTGTGTTTTATATGCCAGGGTGTGTATATTTATTTTTTTCTTGTTTCAGGGCTCAGCCTCCCTGTCTGTCTACTGGAAGTTAAGTTCTGAAGGGCTATGCACCCAAACTTTCGTTTGGTCAGCTCAGCTCAAGCTGCCTGACAATTTAGGTATGCAGAAGGGACTTAGAAGCTTAGGAAGTTGGCAGGATGGTCCTTTGCAGGATATAATCCA
Organism: Protopterus annectens; assembly: GCF_019279795.1. Lineage (NCBI taxonomy): Eukaryota > Metazoa > Chordata > Ceratodontiformes > Protopteridae > Protopterus > Protopterus annectens. The sequence goes on along the minus strand of NC_056732.1, from coordinate 1,412,402,952 downwards.
TATAGCTAAGCCTACTGCAGCAGTCATTCAAACACCCACTGTTATGGTAAGTTTAACTTACACAGCTGTAATTTCCATGTTTGTCTGTCCGCCATGCTACATGCCCTTCACCATCTATCCTATCCACTGGCATCATTAAGTACCTTTCCCACCTATCCTTCTTTTATGTAAATTATAAAAGGGGCTCTGTCCCTACTAAAACATATTATCCTTCCTTACCCTCACCCCTACCACCATTCATCCATTATGATTACCCTTGTTTGTTTATCTATGCTTGGTGATCTCCCCTTTCCAACTTTAATATCTACCCATTTTCCTTCTCATTTATGTACTGCAAAGAGTTGTCACTTTGCTGTGCACTCCCACATTCGTCTTTCTGTTGGCTGCAGTGATACCTTTCTTGTGATGAGAAGCAACTAGCTGCAGCTACATGTCACTGTATTGGAGAGACAGGTATGCACTAACTCGGGCACACTGGCCTGCCTTAGCTCTGGCATCCTTCACATCTGCCATGCACTGTGCTGTAGCATTGCTCCGGCAACATGGCAACATAGTGCTGTTCATTACACTACCATTGCACCTCTGTTTTCTGATACAGCCCTATGTTCGGCATGCAGACACTCTCCTCTACCTGCTACATCTGTAATTATCTTTCAAGTGCTTTGTGCAGTGACCTCTTAAAATAGTAGTGCTGTGCACGTGTTTATGAATCACAGTATGTGTGTGTGTGTATTTGTGTGTGTCTGTGTATACACTTATAGTACTATTACACAAAAGCAAATTCACCTAAGCAGAAATAGTTCAAAAACAACTGAATTAACCAACCACAACACATCAAAAATTAGTCTAGGTAAAAAAAATAAAACCAAAAAGAAAACACACAAAATATTTCAAAAATAAATTATGATATCCCTCCCAAACTCCATAAACTAATTACTAATTCAATATCTGTAAAAAAGTCCACCATAGTTTACTCTCTGTAATCATGAACATGTACTACATGAACTACAAAATGAACTGGCACCTCACCTAAGTGTCATGTTTAATCATAGCCTCTCCTCAGGCTGCGTGCACACTGAGTGGTGCACAGCTACAGTTATCCCACTCCACAAGGGGGGATCCACCTTGGATCCTGGGAACTACCGTCCCATCAGTCTGACTAGCCTGATCTGCAAGGGCTTGGAACGCATTATCACGGAACTTATAAACAAAGACATTGGCAGCCTTCAAATACTGGACCCCACCCAGCTTGGATTTGTGAAGGGCCGATCTTGTCTCCTGAACCTGATTGACTTCTTCGAATCAGTCTCCAGAGCTGTGGACGAGGGTAAGGCAGTCCACACAGCCTATCTGGACCTCGCCAAGGCCTTTGACACCATCCCCCACTCTGGAATCATAGATAAATTTACTAAGCTGAGCATAAATCCCTATGTTACTCGATGGGTTGCCAACTGGCTTAATGACAGAACCCAGACTGTAAAAGTAGCCGACTCCAAATCCAGCTCCAAACAAGTGACAAGTGGAGTACCTCAAGGTTCAGTCCTGGGACCACTCTTGTTTGGCATCTACTTCTCTAAAGTACAGGCCAACACTAAGGGACTCTGGCTAACAAAGTTCACAGATGACTGCAAACTGGGAGCCATTATTGAATCCCCAAATGACATGGATATTCTACAAAAGGGTCTTACTGAAACAGATGCCTGGTGCCAGAGCTATGGGCTCAAGCTTAATGCCAAGAAATGTATAGTTATCCCCTTTGGAAAAAAACATGTACCCATGAATTACCACATAGGTGGCAGTACACTAAACATTGATAGTGTGATGAGAGACTTAGGGACACAGGTGGACAGTGGTCTCACTTTCGATAACCACATCGCCACAACAGTCAGGAACTCCTTCTATGTGGCACACCTCATCACTAAGGGCTTTTCATCCAGAAAAAAGGAGGTCACTGTCCCACTTTACTCATCCCTCATTAGACCCATTATAGAGTATAATGCCCTGTTTGGTATGTACCTCACAAGACATCTGCAACAGCTGGAAAGGCCACAGAAATACCTCACTAAAAGAATCACAGGAGTAAAGCAGATGCCATATGCTGACCATCTAAAAAAACTCCAGCTATACTCTGTGGCATATCATCTACTCAGAGGTGATCTCTGCTTAACATACAAGGCCATGTCAAACCCTGAGCTGTTGGACATGCTCCACTTAAAGAAATCCCAATCCCTCAGAGCCACACACTCCAGGGATCTAAACCTTGTCATCACAATGAACAAAACATGCTGGAGTGATAGGTTCCTGACCCAGAGACTCCCCATACTCTGGGAATAGACTGCCCATACATATCAAGCAGAGCGCCTCCTTGGCCCTCTTCAAAAGGAACCTTGATGAATGGATGGGAGATAGGAAATTCACCCCGGGGATCATGTCAGTCGCCCTGCTAGACAGGGGTCCAGAGAAGTAAATATTGTGGGAAGAAATATCCAGGGAATTGTTATGGCTAGGCTTGTATAGGCCCTAGGGCCATTAGCCTAGTACCAACCTATGAACCTATGAAACACCTACCCTGAATACAGACCCAGGCACATTATATACTAACATGTACATAGCAAACACTGACTTACTCTAGAGCACATCATCCAGTATAAAATATGTTCATAGGTAGTTCTTAGGTGTGTGGTTCAGGAGACCATTGAGTAGCCTAGTCCAATTTCCCAATTGCCCCAGAGCACTGTCCAATTAAGCAACTTGCTCACGGTCACACAGAAGGCAAATGGAATCAAACCCTGTAACACAGGAAGCAGCTCAGTAACAGTGCATAGCCTTAACCCTCTGTTATAACTGCCAACAAAGAGATTCAAATAAGAGTAAAAAATCTAATCAAAATTTAACAAACTAGACAGACATAAACACATACAGATATACATGAAGGTTTAACATTTATTCTGTAAATTCATCCATGTCATACATGCTGCAAGCCAGGCATTCCAGGACACAGATGACTAAAATCACTTGTTTCATAAAGTTGCATATAACACAGGTAACTCACTGCAAACTTCTTTATACATTACTAATTAAACATGTGATGATAAATGCGGTATAGAGCTTATGTCCATTCAGCATATGAGTAATGCAATTAAATTCACTTTGCTTCATACTTTCTATTATTTTACAATAACAGCTCATTGCCATTCAAAAACATGCATGCTGATTGGACAGCCCAACCAGCATGGCAGTTGTAAATCGAGCATATATCAATAGAAAAAAAAGTCTGGCTGCTAAAGTACTGAGTGGATAGACTTTTCTATTGAAATGTACTACAAAGGGCAGAGCAAAATACAAGAAAAATCAGGTACATTCTGCAAAAGTAAAGAAACAGAAATGTACCTGATTTTCCTTGCATTTCTGCTCTGTCCCTTCTTAAATCTCAGCAGAGTCTCATACATCTCAACTGTCTTGATCTTCACAGAATGTCCAGATTTTTTGCCTTATAGTTCTGGTCTTTTCTTCATTAAGGAATGTATCATTCCCTTAACTTTCTAAATTTATAAGAGCAATACAGTCTGTCCTTTATACCTCTCAACTGTCCAGATCTTCACAGAATGTCCAGATTTTTGCCTCATAGTTTTGGTCTTTTACTCATTAAGGAACCTCTCATTCCTTCTCAGTTTATAACAGCAATGCAATCTGTCCCTGTTTTTGGACTTTTGCTCCCCCCACCCATTGTGTTAGGCTTTGTTCAGGTTTCTTGTACTAAGACTAGCGTTAAATAAACAGCAACAGACACTCTTTTCTGTGTTGCTTCTCTTGAACAGTACAGATGTACTGTGCAAGCATAAGAATGTAAGTCCCATATGCATGAGCAGTACATTAGAAAAGGCAGAAGAACGTGAAGAAACACTACAGCTCCATTATACAAAGACATTATTTAAGAAAGGAAAGCAGTTTCTTTCTTTCTTAAATAGTGTCATTGTATAATAGCAATAACCCACTCCTGAGTGTGGGTAATGCTGCATTTATCCATGGTTGGTATTGTTTGATCACGAAAGTTTTGCCATCATGATCAAACCACACCAGCTGTAGGTAAATCCAGCATTACCTACATCCAGTCATGGGTTATTGCTTAAATATCTCACTACCTGCGTTTCGTTTCATTCCGCTGGAACACAGATCTATATAACAACTTGTTGCACTTATTAAAAGAGTCTGTGTGTTCTAAATTGAACTTTTAGTTTTATCTTTGCATTAAATGTTTGTAGGAGATGGTCTGCAACCAGTAAGACTGAAATCCTTTTTTGACTGTTTTCTTACTAGAAATTGTTTTAAGAAAATGTGATCATACATCATATCCTCATAATGTTGAATGCTGTGGCTGTTTGCTCACACAAAACTAACCTTGATAGAGCTTTAGATTTCTTTTCATCTCGGATAGTTATATATGGCCCTTGACACATGATTTACCTTCACTTCTTTGTGTTTGTAATTGTTACTCTAGGATGACTGTGAGAAGTTAGCAAACTTTCTGGAAGAGGTCATCAACAGACAGCAGTTTAATGGAACCAGCCACTCCTATGTTTTGACCACAATGCACTGAATTAAGGACAGAATCTGATCTGCTGCACTTTCTGCTGTCACCAATTTGTGGAGCCATTGATGAGGAACCACTGGTGTATTTGTGCCCAAGATGTGGTGCCACAGTTACATGTCAGCAACATGTGACAGTGAACAGTTGGGATTGAAAGAAGGCTCTCCTGCTGGTATCAGAACTGGGAAAAGAAGCAGTACCTGTAGAACAAAGAAGGCGATACAGATACAATGGTGTTTGGACCAAGCAATCCAATGGAAACTATGTCTTCAGATTAAGACACCCAAAATGAATTATTTTTATGCAAATCTGTAATCGTTGCTACTATTAAATGTCTAGAATACACTGAGGAAAATTTGGATTAGGTCTTTTTTGTTGAAACTACTTATGCAAACCTGAAATTTTAAAGCATTCATTTTCACTGTTCCCTGGCCTTCATTCATTTCCATAGCACTGAATAAGATAATTTTATTCTTTAATATTAAATTTCAAAACCTCTACAGTACACTGTTAGTGTATTAGAAAAGAATCATAAACATGTGAGCTAGCAACAAAGGTGATTTTCAAAGCATAATATTAGGCTTATAAAGATTTACTTTATAAGCCTATACATTTCCAGTATTTTAGATAATGGTACTGATATATGACACTCATCATCAAGGGCTGATGGCTTTCTTATAGTCTATATTTGTTAACTGGATTTAAAAAATGAAAGACAAAGGATGGTAAAAAAAGGTATTCCCTCATTCCCTTTGGGAAGGATGGGTATTATTAAATTAAATATTTTATGGCGCTGTTGGGGTAGTAGTGAATAAATTAGCCACATTTTTGTGGGCATCCAACATTAATAGATATTTTGCATTCAGAATCATCAATTAGAAAAAGGAATGAGACAACTTAAAAACTGTATAAATCACCATCATTGACTGGCAAAGTGAAAGACAGTTGCCGTTCATGCTCATCAACTCACTTGACTGATCTATTGTTTCACATAGGTTGGAACCAGCTTTTTTACGAGACATCTAGGAAAGCCAAACTGAAAATCAGACATTTTGTTGATCAAATATGTTGATGCATGGTTAGGATAAAATAAAAGGTACATCTATTGTTATGGTAGGAAGAACCACACTGACTGCACTGACTACAAATGTTGACAAAGAGTCAGTGTCCGGTATGTCTGACAAGTCTTCGATTTATAAGGCAAATGTAGCTGAATTAGAACAGTAAGACTTTTTCTATATTCTTTGTCCCTGTTTTGTGTAATTTGTCAATGAAAAAAAAACTTATAGAACTAGTTTAACTTTCCCACACTTGGTTTTAGAGTTTCCTACTGGTTGTTCAACTTTGCTCACATCCCCTTTATCATGCATTACTATGAAAGATGATATCAGATCATTCATTATAAAGACTGGTCATACAGGTAACATGCCTGTATTGATATTATGACTGCTGTTCATGAAATATGGCCCTGGGCAGTGGTAGTAATCTTTGTGACAAAGACCTGTACTCTTTAAATTTAATTGAGGTAGAAATCCTCTATAACCAGATGTACATCTATTTATTTTAGGAAATCCTCTTTGGCTGCCTACAACTGACTATACTACGACTTAATGTATAATTTCATAATTTTACAGTACTACAAGAGACTTCTCAATGGCCCTTACAGATAGTTTTAAACATTGTTAATATTCTTAATAAAGCAAAGAATGTTCTAAATCTAGGTAGAGCCCCCACATTACCAGCAGGCCTTCAGTAAGCAAAGAGTACCCTAGTGCCCAGAGCTAGCTATGCTGTTGTAAACTAGCAAGACAGAAGGGGTGTTACTACGCAAGACACTTTCTGTTGCTGTTTAACATCCATCTTCATATTGTACAGAGTGGGTTAGAAAAGAGAGAGAGACGTGTAATACCAAAGATAGGTTTCACCAAAACAATAGCAAAAACTCTCCCACCTTCAAGAAGTGTTTGAGAGCTATTATATCAAATAGCTTAAACAAGGGTATATTGCGCCAAGTCACATACATCTAGATGCTACAATGTTTTAAATGAAAGTATATTCCTTGCTATACCTCAGCAATGTTTTTACTTAAATTGTATTTGATTTGTTCAGAAGAATGTATGTAAGGATTATAAAAACTTATTTCAATATATTAATTGTATCATAAAACTGAAACACATTGCACTGACTCATTTAATCATTTCAATCTTAAGACAGCAAAATGTTTTCTCATTTTTTTTATAACAAAATATAAACAAGATGGTTATATCTGTGTTCTTGTATATATAATTTACTTCAGTCTACCACACTTGCGCTAATGTCACATTTCAGTATATTCATTATGATTGATATTTCACCCCTTTGCCAGAGAAATGGCAACAATGATGCTAACACAGAATTAGAAGTTGGTTTAAGTAAATGGCAAGAGATAAAATACATTTTTATATTTTTAGTAAGTACGTATAAAAATGCACAAATATAGAAAACTGTTTGAGAATTATACTTTGTTGTTCATTATGTTATATGCTTTTTCTGTTTTATAAGTAACCAGTTGATATGCAGATTAATACACTGCTTTGATCACATAATGACAAAACATTGGGTAGCCTTGCAGCATATATGCTGAATATAAATGCACATATTACCTTATAGATGGTAATTACCCAGTCTAGTGTTGTATGCCCCAGATGAATTATGCTATAAACAGTTGTTGATTTTATCAGGGGCAGGCAGTCAATGAAGTAACTTGTGTTTTGTGAAATGAGGGGCATGTGATACATATAATGATACAGTGCTGCATGGTATTATGTAGATCAGTAAATGCACTTACTGGGACAATTAGTGATTCCTCCCACTGATGTTCATTTATAGATTTCACTTCAATGAAGTGCAGAAGTCAAAGCTGTGGTTCTTTATGTACCTGAACATGCATGAACATGAAAAATGAATGCACTAGTTATTGTTCATATGTGAATCACACTAGGGAGATTGTGTCTAATTAGCTCATATACTCAACTATCCTTTATTTTAAGTGCTATCCATGATTTTGCCTCAAAATTTTGTTTTGTCCCTCCTACAAATCATGATTTTGAGATACAAGACTGAGACAATTGGTGAATGGATAATGGCAGACATTTCAGTAACATAGTTCTTGTTCTCAAGAAATGCGCATTAAGACAATTTGTCTTATTCCATCAATATTTATAGTATAGGGTCATAAGTTCATACATAAGCACTATGCTTGCTGCCCTGGCAGGTCATATTAAGCCTTCTCCTATCCCATTTCATTAGAGACTGGCCTTAACCATCCCATGGTCAATAATTATATTTTACCCTAATGATAATAACTGGGGTTACACATAAATAAGGTGAGAGGGAACCATGCATGAGGTAAAGCATTTAGGAGCTGCCTCTTGACCATTAGCAGTACAGGGGAAGTCCTGGGGTAATTTTCTGTTTCCCATCCATAAATCCAAGTTGTACTTGAATATGGACAGGGATGAACTTTTGCTCTGTTGATGTTGCAGAAGAGGTTTAGCTCCCTAGACAAAGTATTTCTGATGATGTTTAACTTTTTGATGTGTAGTAAATGCATCTATTTTTTTACTGGAAAAGCTCACTCAGACACTGCCATAGACTGCCGTGAGGGAAATGTTAATTTGCTCTGCTTTCTTGCAATTTGTATCGCTTCATTGCCTTCATTTAGTTTGTATATTGTGGTATATTTTCTTTACTTGTATTCTGTTTTCAATTGCATATTTAAACTAGAAAATAGACCAGAGCTGTGTCTCTTGTGAGCCACACAAAAATTAGAATAGGTCAGTTAATGTTAATTATCTGTGGACTGAGAGTGAAACTAGGAAATAAAGCTTGCATTTAATGGTAAAATAAAACATTTCAAGGCTCTACTGGAAAAGCTCACAGACTCTGCCATAGACTGCTATGAGAGAAAGGTTAGGTTGCCTTTGCTTTCTTATAATTTGCATTGCTTCACTGCCTTCTTCCATTTTGTATATTGGAGTGTATTTTTGTTACACTGCATTTTAATTCCATTCAGTTTTCAATTGCATATTTAAACTAGGAAAGAAACCAGAATCGTGTCTCTCATAGAAATTAAAATTTTCCCCACTCTTACACATTGGTACTTAATTTGACTACATATTTCCTACCCTCTCCTCTTTCATTGGCTATTGCCAGTAAGTGCAAAATTATCATTTTGTGAAGTCACTCCCCTTCAGTTATTTGAATTTATTCACCCTCCCACTGTATTCCATAGAGCCAGAATACTAAGTACCCACCCCCTTTCAATCTATCTTGTGCTTTTAAAATTAGTGGCTCGACCCCTTAGATTGCTAAAGCTTGAGTTACCCCCTCTTTCATATCTAACTGCTTAATGCACACTGTAACTCTTAGGATATTAAACCCATTTTTCCATCTTACCTTTAAAATCTGTAACATCTACTCTAAAGCTACCAATTATTGGAGGGCCCACATTCTGCCTCTCAGTAATCATCTTCAGATTAGTGCTTTTCTTTTGCTCCTGGTGAGAGAAGGACCATATGGACATTATTTCCTGGAGATTGCTGATCACCAGAAAGCCTGATAACTGTTTGATAGGTGCCAGCTTGAAATCTGTGCTTATATTTTGCTCATGGTGAAAGAAGGAGCAGAGGGAATCAATTTCTGACTGTCTTTGATCAGGTAGAAAGTGTGTGGGGCCTTCCCTATTGGTCTAGTTACTATTCAAGGCATCTACCAGGAAAAGACTAAAATAAGCCTACAGACCCCCACATCATCGGGGATAAGACTATTGATCACCAAAGAGCCTGTGGCCTGCTCCTCATCTTGGAATTGGTGGCACTGTTTTGCTTCTGGTAAGAGAAGAAGCAAAGGGGCATTGTATATCAGCAGTATGAAGCTCTGGTGAGACCAGCGCTAGCAGTAGCCAGGTGGTAACAAGTTCCCTCTTTTCATCATTCTTGACAAAGCTAATCCTTTCTTTTCAGTAAGTACTGTTTGCTTAGTTGCTGTCTAACCTAACTTCAGAATATCTTCCTAAATACTTCATCCATAAATCATCAGGGTCTACTGTAGTAATTTCTGCTCAAGTGTTTGGCAGTGCCCTGTATAGACACAGGCACCTTGAGATGACATTTTTCCTGTAAAAGCACCCTTGAAATTTCATCAATACCTAGTTGCACACAGGGCAACTAGTTTGCAATGACAAGCACTGCCCTTAGAGTTACAAACCAGATACTCCTGACATTACTTTATATGCTCACCACAACTGTCTAATCAAAAAAAAAAAAAAAAAGGACCTCGACCTGTTGCCATGGATATGAACTTTCTCACTGTCTCCGTTACCAGCTTGGTGGATATGGGCATCTTGAGGCAATGCCTCATGTTTACGGACAACCAGCTAACTTTCAAACAAACTGATAAGATATATGAGAAATGCATTTACACAATGTCACTGGAGGCAAAGATCTCACATAAAAGCACTTCTAATGTCAATCAGGTTGTCAGTAGTACACATGCTGCACCTATCACAGACAGTACAAAGCAGACACGTAGACCCACAAATGCTGAAGCACTTATATGTAACCTTCCTAAAACTCAAAGACCTCCTAGACAAAATATACATAGCAAATACCATCAGTAGCCCTGAATGCACTCTTTTAAAACAAAGTTCACATCAACATATACAGCCACATTTCATGGAGCCTTTACTTCTAAGCCCATAAGGCAAGCCACCACACTAGTCAACATTCTAGTCATTAGAGGCTCTGTTGTGAGACATAGAAATGTCCCTTTCACCAGGCTGAGTAAGGAGAAAGTCACGGACAGTTGTTTATTAGGAGCCAGGATCCCCCACATTACGCACTCACTCAGGTCATTGGACCACAAGTACTGGTATGACTTAGTCATAGTCTATGTGAGTGTAAATGACCTGAAACATACCTCCCTAGACTATATGAGAAGAAACATCATGGAGCTCTTGAATATGTGGTATGAGCCTAGCAGTGAGCAGCATTTTACCTGCTCCAAGGATAATGCCATAATACGAACAGCAGATTGCTGAATTTAATAATTAGATCAGTTTCTGGTGTCATTCCAAGGAGGTGCAATATTTGTCATCATGGAAGGAGATGATCAACAGACCATATTGCTTTGCCAGGGATGGTCTGCACCTCTCCACTCTAGGTTTTTGATTATTAACTAAAACATTTACCTCTCCCATAGTGCCTTTTTCAGGCAATGCCAAACTGAAAGTGCTTCAGATACAGCAAAACCAAGAAAACCTAAAAGTGTTACTGCTCAGTGCTAGGAGTCTAAACAAGAAACTCCACTCCCTACACATTCTCCTCACCCTAGAGAATGCTGATGTCTATGCAGTCACTGAGACATGGTTTAGAGCCACAGACAGCAGACCGATAGTGTAAGGCTATAATGCCTTGCACACATTTAGACCAGCTACCACACAGACAGGGACCAAAGGTGGAAGTGTCACGATTTACATCAAAAATAAATATACCTCAAAGCTGGTCAAACATGACGATGCACTTGAGCTTCTCCATCTTCAAATCACCACAGGCAAAATTCAATACCACTTTCTTGCAAGCTACAGATCCCCCTCTGTGACCCAAGAAACCCATAACATGTACTTAAGCTTTCCAGAAACACTCACGATACAATACAACACAATACCATATTCATGGATGACTTTAATTACTCCACTATTAACTGGGAATCATATATGATACCAAACATACAGGCAGAGAAACTCCTGGATCTCTCTGGACCAGATTGTCAATGTGCCAACTAAGGGCACAAATGTACTGGATCTGGTCCTCACTAAAGTGGGAGAGTGCTGCACACCCCCCTCCCCCAGTGTAATGTCCTCCTTGATTAAGGTATGACCACAAAACAGTCTTTTTTGAAGTAAAAATAAAACCCAGAACCCCAGCTAGGCATGGAATACTCAGGAACTACTCTTAAGGCTAGCGTCTCACTATTAAGTGATAACACCTAAACTTCCTACTATTAAGCAAACTGTCATGCCCCCATAAACCCTGATAAAACTTCTGCGTATGTGTGGAACTGTTCAAAGAAACCCTGTGCAAGCATGATAACTGCAGAGAGGCAGCTGTACCCACCATCAATAAGTACAGAACTAACTCAAAAAACAAGCCACGCTGGTGGAATCACAATATCAACAGGCTCTATAACAGGAAGAAGAAAATAATGGCAAAAATTAGGAGGTGCAGCACCCAGCAGGATAAAAGCACTCTCAATAAAATAAACAAGCAACGCAGAGGAAAAATAAAGTCTACCAAAGCTAACTTTGAGGTAAATGTGTCCTCCTAGGCCAAAGACAACCATAAGGTATTCTTTAGTTATGTGCTGAACATCCAAAGCAATACACAGTTGTGTGCAGAGCTCACTGGTAATGAAGCCATCTATTCTGATCCAGAAGATATAGTAAACCTACTGGCAGGTAAATTCAGCTCTAACTTTACCACTCTCTCCCCTCAGAAAATAACATCAAATATAACTTATCCTCCTGCTATCACTAAGGAACAGGTCCTCAAGGCTATGTCTAAGGCCAAGAACACTGCATCAGGGGGCCTCAGACAATATCCCAGGATGCCTTCTAAATACCATGACACATGACCCATTAGGACCTCTGGAATTGCAATTTAACTGTAGCCTCCAATCAAGATTCATGCCTAATGAATGCAGAACAGCAACATACCCATAAGTCTCACTAGTCTCCTATGCAAAGCCATGGAAAGAATTATCATGGAAATGATCAATAATGACATAGGAAGCCCCCAGACACTGGACCCAACTCAATTTGGTTTTGTCAAGGGCAGGTCATGCCTACTCAACCTGGTGGACTTCTTTGAAAAGGTCACCAAAGCAATGGATGAGGGCAAAACAGTTCACACTGTCTACCTTGACCTGATCAAGGCATTTGTTCGAGCATTGTTGACAAACTCAGTAAGTTAAGTATAAACCCTTATGGCACCCAGTGGATAGCTAGCTGACTCACAAACAAAAGCCAGGAAGTTAAAACTGGGGAGTCCACCTCTACAAAGAGGCCAGCTACCAGCGGAGTCCCTCAGAGATTGATCCTGGGACTGATCCTTTTTGGCATTTACTTCTCTGAAGTCAAGGCCAATGTCAAGGGTCTCTGGATGACCAAATTTGCAGATGATTGCAAATAAGAGCAGTCATAAAATTCCCCACTAACACTAATGTTCTCTAGGAAGGGCTGGCCTAGACAAATAACTTGTGTCTCAGTCATGGACTAAAACTAAATGCCAAGAAATGTATAATACTAATCCTTCAGAAAGTAATCCACCCATGCAAATATCATGCTGACAGCACACCCGTAAAAGTTGACCCAATAGTCAGGATATTGGGAACACACATAGACAGTAATCTAGCTTTTGACCATCACAATTCTACAGTAGTAAGAAAATCATTCTGTGTTGTGCAACTTACAAACAAAGATATGGCATCTAAGTCCAAGGAAGAAATTGTTCCACTGTATTTGGCATTCATCAGACCTATCATTTAGTACAAAGGCTCTTTAGTACGTACCTAATCAGGCACATCCAACAACTGGAATGTCCACAGAGGTTCCTCACTAAAAGAATAAAGGATGCAAGTAACATGTCCTGTGCAGACCACCTCAAAGCCCTGTCCCTGTATTCTGTCTCCTATGGGCTGTTGAAGGGAGAGCTATAGGTTCATAGGTTCATACTAGGCTATCTGCCCTATGGCATTTATAAGCCTAGCCAGAGTGTTTGGCTTTTGCCACCCATTTTAAATTAATTTTGCTATGCCCTTTTTCGAGGTTAGTATACTGTGCCTCTGTCTAACAGTGACACAGAAGTGATACAGGGGTAAACCTACGATCTCCCATCCACTCATCAAGATTCCCCTTGAAGAGAGTCAATGAGGGACTCTGCCTAACCTGAACTGGGATTTTATTCCAGAGTGAAGGGAGCCTCTGGGTTATGAATCTGTCCCTCCAGCATGTCCTATTTATTTCAGTGCTGAGGTTCAAGTCTCTCGAGCGCGTAGCTCGATAGGATTTGGATTTTCTGAGGTGCAGCATGTCCATTAATTCTGGTTTGGACATGGCTTTATACGTCAGGCACAGATCGCCTCTGAGCAGGCGGTATGCCACTGAGTAGAGCTGGAGTTTCTTTAACCGGGCAGCATATGGCATCTGTTTGAGCCCTTTGATCCTCTTGGTGAGGTACTTCTGGGGTCTTTCCAGTTGCTGCAGGTGTCTGGTAAGGTACACCCCAAAGGGGCATTGTACTCAATTATGGGCCTGATGAGGGATGAGTAAAGAGGCACGATGACCTCCCCTGATCTAGATGTGAATCCCTTCATGATTAGGTGGGCTATATAAAATGTTTTTCTAACCACTTTGGCCACGTGATTGTCAAATGAGAGACTGCTATCAACTTGGGTCGCCAGGTCCCCATACCTCTCAAGTGTACCTCGTTATGAGGGATGTACCTCATTTGGGGTCTTACAAGGGTCATGCTCCTCGAAATTCCTCAAAGTTCCACATTGAAAGGGTCTGTTACACATTCAGTGTTAGGAATTTTTTAGGTGAAATCCATGGTAAATTGACATTAATCATATTAATTCATTAAAGGATCTTCTTTATAAGTGAAAACAGCATATTTTAACCATCCTATGACCTTCCTAGTTGAAGTTGTTAGTAAGCCATTAGTATGTGTTCCACATTTTGCCCATTTGTTCCACATTATGAAGGCGAGTGTTCCTCATTTTGGTGATGGAAGGTTGAGAGCTATGCAGGTCCCTAATTACTTCTTCTGTACTTAATGAATTACCAACTATGTGGTAATTTGTGGGCACTTTGTTTTTGCCAAAGGGGATGACTATACACTTTTTGGCGTTTAGCTTGAGGCCATGGCTCTGGCACCAGTTGTCTGTTTCTATGAGGCCATTTTGGAGGATGCTTGTGTCGGCTGGAGAGTCGATTATGGCGCCCAGTTTGCAGTCATCTGCGAACTTGGTCAGCCACAGTCCTTCTGTGTTGGCCTGTACCTCCGAGAAATATATACCAAACAAGAGAGGTCCCAGGACTGAGCCTTCTGGGATGCCACTTGTAACTGGTTTGGAGTCTGACATGGCTCCAGCAATTCTAACCATGTGGATTCTGTCCTTTGCAACCCATCTAGTGACATAGGGGTTTATATTTAAGCTGGTGAGCTTATCTATAATGCCCGAGTGGGATACTGTATCGAAGGCTTTTGCGAGGTCCAGGTAGGCTGTGTGGACCACCTTCCCCTCATCAATGGCCTTGGTGACTGTTTCAAAGAAATTGACCAGGTTTAAGAGGCAGGATCTGCCCTTAACAAAGCTGAACTGGGTAGGATCCAGTGTCTGTAGGTCCCCAATATCTTTATTTATGAGGTCCATGATGATCCTTTCCATAGCTTTGCAGACCAAGCTAGTCAGGCTTATGGGGCGATAGTTTCCAGGAACCGTTGAGGCACCACCTTTGTGGAGAGGGACCACTGTTGCTGTACACCACTCTTTGGGCACATATCCTGTAGTAAGGCTGAGATTGAACAGTAGTTTTATGTTTGGGTTTAGCTCTTCTTGGAGTTCATGTAGGATGCAGCCCGGGACACCGTCTGGTCCCATTGATGCTGTGTTTTTTGCTTTGGAGAGGGCGGCTCTTACCTGAGCATCTGAGATGTCAGGGGGGCAGCACTCTGCTGGGATAGATATTTGCCCTTTTGGTGGGGGGAGGGGAGTTTGCGCTGAACCTGTCAGCTAGGATGTTTGCAATGTCTGTGGGTTTGGTGTATTTTTTGTCATTTTGGCCTAATTCTGAGCATATCTGGGAATTCCCACCCAGGTTCCTAACATAACTAAAGAAAGCCTTGTGATTATCCTTAGTGTCCTGTGCAA
This sequence comes from Protopterus annectens, assembly GCF_019279795.1. Lineage (NCBI taxonomy): Eukaryota > Metazoa > Chordata > Ceratodontiformes > Protopteridae > Protopterus > Protopterus annectens. Next base: position 1,412,387,393 of record NC_056732.1, on the reverse strand, counting down.
TTTTTCTCTCGAAGTTGGCCTTAGATGATTTTATGAGTGCCTGTAGTTTTTTGCTAATACTGATCAGAGATGCCTTCCCTTTTTGGGATTTTTCTCTATCATGTAGTAGCTTCCTCCTTCTATTGTATAGTTTGTTTATGGCTGGGGTCCATCAGATAGGACGTCTGCCTTTGGAGGATTGGGTCTTGGTTTTATTTGGGATTGCATGATCCATGCATTCCTGAAGGTGTTCATAGAATGCGTTTATAAAGGATTCTGTGGTCTGGGCAGTATTTTCTACAGGCCCGGGGGCTTTGAAGGGTTCCACCTCGGTTTTGAGGAGTGTGAAATTTGCTTTAGAGAAGTTTTTCACTGTGGTTTTCTGGGCAGGGGGTGGGGTCGGGATGTGAATATCCAGTGAGATTAGTTTATGGTCTGATCTTACCAGTGAGGGATACACTTCTGGTGTGGAGCATAGAGTCCCCATGTTGGTGATGATCAGGTCCAGTATGTTTTCCTCTCTTGTGGGAGTGGTAACAAGTTGTTCCATAGCATTTGAGTTTATAAATTCTAGGAACCTTTGGACTAGGGTGTTAGAGCTAGAGCAATGCTCCCAGTCTATGTTTGGGTAGTTGAAGTCGCCCAATATAATGGTGTTTGGAGAGACCTTCATATTTTCCAGTGTTCTCAGGAAGGCCAAGTGGGGTTCCTGGGTTTGGGAGGATGGTCTGTAGCAGTCTATAAACTGGAAGGCAGTTTTACCCACTGTTAGTTGCACATGGATAGTCTCTGATGCTTCGTGCTGTGCCACCAACCTGGAGATTATCTTTGACGAATATTGATACTCCCCCTCCTTTTGTGGTTTGGTCCAAGTTTTGGGGCCGAAAATCATGGTATGAGGTATAACCTGGTAGTGCTGGGGTGCTCTCGGGAGCCTTGAACCAGGTTTCTGTTACTGCACAGATATCGATGTTCTCCATGCTAAGGAGAGTTTTGAGTGCGTGCATCTTGAGGTTTAGACTTCTGGCGTTGAGTAGCATTACTCTTAGTTTCTTATCCCTTGTGATACCTATGGAGGTGGGTTTGTCTTTTGAGCCTTGCCTAAAAAGGGCACTATGGGGGTAGCAAGAGCCTTTGCCAATATCCGAAAGCCCAGGGGTGACAGGTGCAAGCCGTCCCTAGCGAAGCATCGTGGCTTGTCGAGCATGTCATCCCAGGCTGACAGGCATTGGATCCCCTTTGAATGACACCAATACTTAAGCCAATTGTTGAAATTGATCATATTGTGGCATAATTCTTGGTGAGGGTAAGATGCTACTCAAGGTCAGGGTCATACCGGCCTGGGCTACATGCTCAGAGAGCTTCTCTATGTCTCTTTTCATGTAGTCCAGGGAGGTACGTCTCAGGTCATTCACACAAGCATGGACAATGACTAAGTCATATTTGTACTTGCCTTGGAGTGACCTGAGTGCTTGTGTTATGTGGCGGATCCTAGCACCCAACAGGCAGCTCACCGTGACCTTCTCTTTGTTCAGCCTGGTGAGCGGGACGTCAGTGTGCCTGACGATAGAGTCACCTATTACAAGTGTATCAGATGTGTTGTTTAGCCTTAAGGGCTGTGACTGTTCGGCACACTGGCTTTGTGAGCTATGTGTTGCACATGTTTTGTTTTGGGGTAGCGGTTGCTTGGGTGTCTGCTTTGGAGGTCTCTGCTGCTTAGACAGATTTTTATTTAGAGCCTCGAGTATGTTTTGTGTGTTTATGTGTTTGGTTTGCTGTCGTGGTAGGTCTATGTGAGACTGGAATTGTAGTGAGTGTGGTTTCCTTCTCCTCCTGACTGGTTATGCCAGTACTGAGTTGAGAGAGCTTAGCCTCCAGTTTGGCTATATGGTTGCATCTCTCACATGTGCTGGAATTTGTTGGGAGGAGGAGAGGGTTGTCTGTGTACATGAGGCAGTTGTAACATTGCCTCAAGATTCCCAGATTCACCAGCTGTACCGGAGAGGAGATTGACAACTGACCTTTGGACATGCTAGAATAGTATTGGGAATTCCTTTATAATTGAAAAAAAGGGACAATGGGGAACAAGGTACTCAAGGGGAGTTTGTGAGGGTGTAGTGCTTTTAATTTTTTAGTGCTGACTTATATAATTGCTTTAGTGAGCAAGTGCCAGGTAACTTAAATGCAATTTGTTACAAGTAACTTAAATGCAAAAACGACAAACAGTAACTTTCTTTCAAGTGAAACAAGGAAATAAGTACAGTAAGCAATGCATATATCACTAGGGATCCACAGAAGCGCTGAAAAGCCGCATTTTAGTGGAATTAGTGTTTCAGGGAAATAGCAAGCAAACAAACAACAAGCATACAAACAAAGCTAGATTCAGCAGGCCTGGATCTAGTCTATGCTACAGCAAACAAGGTGTACCATTTTCAGTAAGAAACAGTTCAAATATGCAGGCACTATAAGCCTTTAACCAGAAATTCCCAGCTCAGAAGGGCAGAGTCCAGCCTCTCCTCCCACAAGAGTGTAGACCACGAACCTTCTTAACGTAAAATAACTGGCCTGAAGCCCAAGTGCTTAAACCAGAACTAATACACTTTTAGAATAACTGACACTGAGCCCTCAATCAGCAGTTCCCAACTTAGAAGGATGTAAGCTACCTGTCCTGCCACCACAGTGCAGGCCACAAACCTTCCTAATGTAAAACTGGTCTGAAGCCCAAGTGCTTAATCCAAAAGACTTAGAATGATAGCTACACTTTAATCAAGTTACTACCAAGCAGTAATAAATACAACTGAATACTTTAAAGAATGCCTGGATTAGTGCTCAAATTATATAAACAAAGCTAGAATCAGCAGGCCTGGATCTAGTCTATGCTACAGCAAACAAGGTGTACCAATTTCAGTAAGAAGCAGTTCAAATATGTGGAATTAGTGTTTCAGGGAAATAACAAGCAAACAAACAACAAGCATACAAACAAAGCTAGATTCAGCAGGCCTGGATCTAGTCTATGCTACAGCAATCAAGGTGTACCAGTTTCAGTAAGAAACAGTTCAAATATGCAGGCACTATAAGCCTTTAACCAGACATTCCCAGCTCAGGAGGGTAGAGTCCAGCCTCTCCTCCCACAAGAGTGCAGACCACGAACCCTCAATGTAAAATAACTGGCCTGAAGCCCAAGTGCTTAAACCAGAATTAATACACTTTTAGAATAACAGACACTGAGCCCTCAATCAGCAGTTCCCAACTTAGAAGGATGTAAGCTACCTGTTCTGCCACTACAATGCAGACCACAAACCTTCTTAATGTAAAACAACTGGTCTGAAGCCCAAGTGCTTAAACTAAAAGGCTTAGAATGAGTTACACCAAGCAGTAATAAATACAACTGAGTGAGCAAATGAGATGGGCCCAGGAGTTACAGGACAGAAACAAGTGCAAATGCAGGCCTTCAAATCAAAAAGTTGAGAGAGATGGAGGACCGTCCAAACGGCCAATAACTATAAATTCTGGTCCAGAACTACTCCTTATGTGGTAGACAGGTTAACTAATGCTTACCACTCCCATTGATAAGCTAGAAGGCTTCCCTCCAACACAGAAAGGCTTGGGGGGCTCAGAAGCTTACAAACAGTCCTGGATACAGCAAATCTGTATCTGGAACACTAATTACAGGAAAGGTAGGAAACAGGCTTACAATTTTTTTTTTTTGGCATACACAGCATTGTCAGATCCCACCTTGAGGGACCTCCTGCATATCCACAAAACAAACAGCACCAGAATTACCCATTCTAAAGAAATAAAACTTTTCTGTGATATAAATAAGACCTGCTGGAGAGATAGGTATGTATCCCATAGAATATCCACTTTCTGGAACAGGCTCCCCATCCATGTGAAGAGGAGTTCCTCCCTAACCCAAGTAACCACTGCACCACCGCGGCCAACAGATTTCAGCTATATAACATTATTGTGCAATATGCTAATAGCTTACTATCTAAATTCTTCAGTGACATTTTACTACACTAGGTATGTCTGAGCAGACTCTAGCCCTTAAGTGGAACCAGAGCACATTCCTTCTATTTTACAAAGAAAGGGTTTCAGTACCTTTTACCATAGTCCTTCAGACAACCAGAGATGTACTTTTCAAGCATAGGATGTCTACAAATATGGTAGCTAACAAACAAAAGTGAATATTTTGAATAGTACTTCACTTCCTTCTCAAAAGATACAAGTATGGGTTCCTGCAATCCAACTGTCATAAATATGCCAAGTGTTTCTAGTAAAATACAAAACCACTGCACAGATCAATGAATCCACTATCCATTTTCATATTTTAAAAATGCTCCAGTCTCTGTGAATCTAGTTCTTACTTGATTTACTTATCTTTTTGTGGATGCATCACAACCCATGACCACTGCATATGGGGCACAGGTCCTGAAGAACTTTCATTTGCTCCTGGATTTAGGATAAAAATTCCAGTTCCACACATAGACTCCATTACTAGATGCAAAACATTTCAACTTGATATTTCATCAAAATATTTTTTCTAAGCCAATTTTTCATGCTTTTGCATTAATATATGGTAGAAGAAAATCAGTTGTGGCTCAACACCACTGCAACATAAGCATTTCCGAAGGGGACTGGTTTGCCATCATCTGAGATATAACTCTGAAGTTAAACAGGAAATGTGATAGTTTTGTTCCATATTCTTACCTTTCATTCCATTATCATTTTCTTCAAAGTCTTTATAGCCTTCTCTGTCAGGGCAGTAGATTAATCATGAAATGAAGCAGAAGGTACATTCCGTTTCCCTTCAGAAATTTTGCAAAATCCACAATAGTTAAACAAGATTCTTGATCAGAAACAAGCATTTCTGGAGTTCTATATTTGCTAAAACTTTGCCTAGGTCTTTCAGTGCTTGCCTGAAAAAATAAAGAAATATTGTACGTTATGCCCTTAACATAGCAATGGATTTGGCTGGGAACATATTTTTGTGAATGTAATGAGCTGGCAGACTTTAAAGATTTCCTGCAGATCTCTCTGTCGGAGATGCTGGGTGACCGGACTGGACTGACTGGGGAGATGATTTTTTTGAGCTATGATACAGAATCAGAATTGCCTAGACATAGTAAAGCCTTGCTGCATCTAATTATGGTGGCTGCTAAAAAAGCAATTGCTAAAAAATGGAAATCAAAGTCTAGACCAAGTTTACTAGAAGTAATGAATATAGTAACAGAGATAAAACAACTGGAACTGGATCTTTAGAAAAGGGAAGGAGCAAACCACGTAAGAAAAAAATGGGAAATGTGGGTACAATATATGCAGAGAAGGAATGAGGTTTAAGAGGCAGGATTTGAATGAGCCATATAATGCTTGGCTGGTAATGACTGGATAGATAGATTATAAGTGATGTATAATGTTTGCAACTACATTTGTTTCAGTGGTGTCTGTGATGTATAATGTTTGCAACTAAAGTGGTGTCATTTTGTTTGCTTTTCATTTATATAATGTAAGATTGCCTATGTCATAAGTGATAATTTAATAAAGATGTTTATTGGAAAAAAAGACATAGCGATGGATCCTCTTCATCCTTGTTCCACCAATATGACTAATCAGACTGAAGATACATTTTGGATGTAATCTGGCCATTTGCTAGTGCTTTATGCCTCAAGTTCTCAACTTTCGCCTTTCGTAATGCTCTTCTCTCTACCTTGCCTCAGATCAAGTTTGCCCATGCTATACTGCTGGAATCCACCTAAATTCAAGTACCATATGGGGGCTAGAGGATGGTCATTGAACCAGGACAAGGATAAAAAGGATACATTGTTATGGCAGGTACATAATTCTCATATCCTATTTCATCCATCCATCTGATCTGACTGACTGGACAAAACCCCAACCTACCTTCATTTTTGGGTGGCATCATGATAGGATACCCCAAAGGAAGCTCTAGATCAAGAAATTATGACCAGTTTGTATTGCTTGGCAAAAGTAGGCAAGGTGAACCATGTAGCTGTGGCACATATCTTTTCTACATAGAGTTTTTGAAAAAAGGCAACAAATAAAGCAAATGATCTGGTAGGATGAGCTTTATTTCTGTTGGGAAGAGCTTGTTCCTTATTTGTGTAAATAAATTATATATAGTCTGCCAACCATTTGGACAAGGTTTGTTTTAGAAACGTTTTATGCAATTTGTTTGGAGCAATGGAAATGGACAGTTGCAAATCCTTTCGGATGGCTTTGGCTCTGAGCAAACAGAATCTGAGTTGACAGTGGACATCCAGTGTATTAAGCAAATATTTTATCCAGTTGGTGTGATTTGGGAACAATAGTGTTAAATGAATAGATTAATTTAGATTAGATTCCATAACCACTTTAGGTATAAAGGATAGGATGGTTCTCAAGGAAACTCCATCTTTGTGGAATATCAAGTATGGCACCTGTGACAATAGAGCATGTAACTCTGAAATTTTCCTGGCAGGTGTGATAGCCACTAAGAAAAGAAATTTCCAAATTCAAAAACTTGAGATCTTCAGAAGATGATGGCTTGAAAGTATATTTCATTAAAGCCTCTCTAAATCAAAGCTAAGATCTTAGGGAGGGGGAGAGTCCTTTATGGACAGCCATAGCATTAAAATGTTTTGGAGGAATGATTATGAAACCCTTAATGAAAGCTAAATATGGAAGCCAGATGGACTTTGATAGTAAATTAGCTATTTCACTGTTCATACTGGGTAGCTAGAAAGTGCAAAACCTCTTACAGTGGAATAGAAAATAGGTCTAGTTTATGAGAAAAACCCCAAATTGAAAACTGTGTTTGGGCAGTTGGCAAAATTCAGACCATTGTTTGTGATAAGGAAGGGTGCATAGTCATCATGAAAATTGAAGATACAATGAATTAAGTCTGATATTGAGGAAATCCAGATAAGGCTGGCTGGATGGGTGAGAAAGCAGTTCCATCTTTGGATCCAATAGTTAGACAGTCTCCTATAAAAGAGGCTTCAGTGAGGGAACCAGACATGCCTGGGCCACAGGGGAGCAATGAGAATCACTGTAGATCTGCAATTAGCTGCTTTCTGAAGGAATCTGGGAATGAAGCAAATCATAAGGAGGGCATTCAGTAAGCTAGAGGCCCACTAACAAGCTAGAGCATTGCATGGGGTGTACTGATCTTGAGATAATAGGTCAAAGTAGATGGTATGGCAAAGAGATCACACCAAATTTGTTGAGCCACTGCTGGTTTGAGAGACCACTCATGAGGCATCAGAATAGAGCTGCTGAGCCTGTCTGCTAGACAGTTAGCTTTACCCAGAATGTACATTGCTACCAGAAAATGTTTAGAATCCAATGCCCATTGCCAAATCCTCATTGCCCCTCTGCAAAGTGTTTAGGATTTGGTTCCTCCCTGATTGCTGATATTCTAGACTATTGATGTATTGTCTATTTCAATTGAGATCGCCCCCTGAGGAAGGAGGTCCTGAAATTCCTGCAAACATAACTGCTCCCATCTCCATTTGACGAGTGTCCTCTGTTTATTCCTGACACGTTGGACCATCCTTACCTTGAAATGTCCCCAACTCCATGGTGACTATCACTTCTGGGGAATGGAAAAGGAAAAGGAATTCTAGTAGAAAATTTGGAGAGGTTAGTCACCAAAATAGATGTCTCTTGCAGGTCAAAGTTATATGGATCCGAAAGGATGGGGGGTTGATAGTTGAGACTGCTGAGCAGACAGAAACTACTGAAAAAGTCTCATGTGTAGGTGGGTCTGGAAAAATGCTGTCAGAGAAGATACCATGAGACCCAGCACTTTCAGAACTATTGCAGATGGAGAGGATTTTTTATTTATTAAACAAGAAACAGCTTTATAAAATTTATCGCTTATGATGTAGGCGATCACACATTATATAAATGAAAACAAACCATATTGACATAACTTTAGTTGCAAACATTATACATTACTTATAATCTATCCAGTCACTGTCAGTCAAACATACAGCTCATTCAAATCCTGCCTTCTTTTAAACTACATTCCTTGTCTGTATGTATTGTTCCCACAGTTTCCATTTTTTCATATGTAATTTGCTCCTACACTTTTTCTAAAGATCCCATTTCCAATTGTTTTATCTATGTTACTATATTCATTACTGCTAGTGCACTTGGTTTAGACTTCCATTTCCTAGTAATTGCTTTTTTGGCAGCCACCATAATTAGATTCAGCCAGGTTTTACTATGTCTAGGCAATTCTGATTCTGTATCATAGCTCAAAAAAACATTTCCTTAGTCAGACCAATTTCCTCACCCAGTATTTCTGACAGAGTAATCTGCAGGGAATGTTTAAAGTCTGCCAATTCATTACACTCCCAGAAAATATGTGCCCAATTACCTTTTTCTTCCCTGTCATACCTCCAACAAGTTGAAGAGAATTTTTGTTGTAAGAGCAGATGTACAAAATATCTTAAGTTATGTACTCTCACTGATAATACAAACTTTTGTATTTAAGAAGGAACCAATGGCCTTTATGGTCTAAGTGGAAGGAAAAAATAGTTTTTGAGATTGATGGATATACTTAAAGATAGGCAAAGCTGCAAAAAGTAATCTCTGTCTTCTAGTAAGGACTGCAAGGGCATTGCAATGAGAAGCCAGTCATTCAGGTATGGAAACACATGACCTCTGAGCCACATATGGGCTGCAACTACTGCCATGCACTTGGCAAACACTTGGGAGGGGGCTGTAATGAGACTGAAGGCCGAGCAGTGACATGGAGGTGACTGGCTCCAAGCCAGAACTGAAGATACCTCCTAGAAAGCTTCATAATTTTTATGTAGAAATAAACATTCCAGAGGTATATGGGGCACATCCAATCACCCTCTGTCAGGTAAAGAAGGATTGTTTGCTCCATAACTACTCTGAATGGGGTCTTGCTGACACATTGGTTTAGACTGTTGAGATCCAGAATTGGCCTAATGTTCTTGTTTATTTTGGGCACTAAAAAGAATCTGGAACAATTTCCTGACCCTCTCTAGTCTGTTGGGGCTTCACGTCTGAATCTTTTTTGAGGAAGAAGAGCAATTCCTCTCTTTACCTCTTCATATTGACAGGGTGGAATGTTCAAGAGTGGCAATTTTTGAGGGAAGGTGGAAGGGAAAATGGAATTAAATAGCCCATGGATACTATGTCCAACACCCATTTGGCCTCAGTGTTGCCCAACCAAGCATTTGAGTAAAGGGACAGGTGGCCGCCACAGATGGACAATCTGTCAAGCCTTCAGGGCTTCTGATTCTGCCTTCCTGAGAAAGGACAGTGGAAGCCCAGATTCTGAAGACCATCTTGACCTCTGGGTCAGCATCCATTGAAGGAACTGCCTCTGCAATGACTGTTCCTTTCCAAAGTGGAATTAAAGTCTTGATATGGGGTTATCTAAACCACAGGTACTTGGAGCCCTTCTGATTCCTGTTAAAGGGTCATTGAGGGCTCTCAGGATCTGGGAGGCATGTCGACTCTGAAACCAGTAGCAAAAAAAACATATGCCAGGGAAGGAGCTAATAATGGTGAAGGGAAGCCAATCCAATCTTCCCTGAGTGCAGAGGGGGATGGAATGACATCCAGTAGCATCTGAGTCTTTTTTTTCAAAATATCTTTATTAAATTTACACATATGACAAAGGCAATCTTACATTTATATAAATGAAAAACACAGAATGATATCTGTTTAGTTGCAAACAGTTTACATCACAGACATCATTGAAACAACTGTAGTTCTAAACACTAAACATCACTTATAAACCATACAGTCATTGTCAGTTAAGCATTATATAGCTCATTCAAATCCTGCCTCTTAAACCTCATTCCTGCGATGCATATATTGTTCCCACAATTCCCATTTTTTCCTGTGTAGTTTGCTCCTTCCCTTTTCTAAAGATCCCAATTCCAGTTGTTTTATCTCTATTACTATACTCACTACTTCTAGCACAGTTGGTTTAGAGTTTGATTTCCATTTTCTAGTAATTGCTTTTTTGGCAGCCACCATAATTAGACTCAGCAAGGCTTTACTATGTCTAGGCAATTCCGATTCTGTAGCATAACTCAAAAAAATAATTTCCCCAGTCAGACCAATCCACTCACCCAGCATCTCCAACAGAGCGGTCTGCAGGGAATCCCAAAAGTCTGCCAGCTTATCACACTTCCAAAAAATATGCTCCCAGCTACATCTTTCTTGCCCATCACACCTCCAGCATTTGCTATCAAATGTCACTGTCCACATCAAAATGCTCTCAGCCCAAAACAAACAACACAGGAATCACGTAGGACCAGTGGAGGGATTTTGTGCCTACATTCGATATACAATATCCATTTGTTAATGATGTAGGCCCACTGGTTACACAATCCCTTTTCAGGGGTGAACTAGGAGCAATATCTGGTTAAGTTACTTGATCAGGTTTATGCAGTAGGCATACAAGGGCTGAGGGAATTAAACCCTGTTACCACAGTAACTACAGCTCACAGCCTTAAGCCTCAGTGCTGACTGCCAGATACAAGCAGCGTAACAACACACTCAGTGATATATATATATATATATATATATATATATATATATATATATGTGTGTGTGTGTGTGTGTGTGTGTGGTTTACTATTGTAATGTCGCTGTGCAATTGCATGGCTATGAAGTATTCGAACAACAGATGTTCGAATACTTCATATGTGTGCAGATTACATGAGCGAATGTCATATTTGTGAATGGACTGTGCATTCGCATATATAACCACCAAGAAAATCGTTGCACAAGCAGTATGCAGACAATGAGAGCCAGTGAGCCCTGAAATATTCCAATGTGTGCTTTAAATCAAACCAACACGTTCAGTTCAGTACAATTCAGTACAAGGATGCTTTCTTTAGTCAGACAAATATGTGTTAATCAGTCATTTGAACATTCAACAATATAATAGGAACCCACAAATTCATAATTTTTGTGTATTATTATCCCAAAGTCTCTAGTACTTACAACTGAAGGTATAACTGATTTCTTAAATAATAGGGTTCAGCTATGAGCCTACCATTGTTCATACTAGTGATGGACTACATTAGCAAACAGGTGGGAGGAGACAGATCAACAAAGTTGTTGTTGTAGACAATGTTGCATTACAGGCAGACTCTAAGCAAGAACTTCAGCAAAGGATATCGAATGGAATGCAAAACTGAAGGCACATGGGATGAAACTGAGTACAAATAAGACAACTGTAATGGCAGCAAATGGAAGAAATCAGAAGAAGCTGAGAATTGAAATAGAAGGCAAAATAGTGGAACAGATTATCATCTTCGAGTATCTGGGAGGGTTAGGTGAGGAAAAGTGAAATATGAATGAGAGGGTCAAAGCTAGAATCAGAGGGGCAGCAGCCAACTGGCACAGTGTGTCAGGGGTAGTGTATGACAGAAGAATGCCAAAGATTATGAAAAGTAAGGTGTACCAAACAGTGGTGCACCAAAGTACTACTGTATGGTACAGAAACCTGGGCAGCAAAAGCAGAGCAGCTGAAGAAGCTGCAGGTGACAGAGATGAAGTGCCTGATACAGGAAGTAGGATGCATGCTATAGGACAGATGAAGAAATGAGGACATCATAGCAGAAGCCAGAGTAGCTTCAATTGCAGAGAAAGTCAGAGAGAACAGATTATGGTGATTTGGGTACATGTGCAGAAAAGAAGACAATATGGTGAAGAAGATTTGGGACAGACCAGAGGAAGGCAAGAAGAAACAAGGACAACCAGCAATAAATGGAAGGACTGTGTGAGAGAAGACCTGTGACAGTCAGGCATGACTGCTAAAGAAGGTAGGAGAGTGGCATTAAATTGAGACAGAAGGCAACAGTTGACACAACAGCCTGATCCCATATAGAACATAGGAAAATTGGGGTTTATGATGATGATGATGATGATTAAAGAATGGGGATACTCCAGGATATTTAAGCCAGCATTTTAGTGTTAAACAAATCCCAGTATCAGTGGCCCATAGATAAACCTGATCTCAGCATTTTTGCAAACTATACTGATCTTTCACTGATAAGAAAGTGGCACAAATTGTGGTGTAATCTACAAAGTTGCTAGTTATAAATCAGTTGTAACTGAAACTGAAACTGTAGACATGAGTATTTTAACAAATAAAGGCCCCAACCTGACCCCATTTAAACCAACTTTGTATAGGACATCTTGTTGCCTACTCTAACACTGCATATTATTTCTGTCAACCATTTTCATACAATGTATTATTTAGATATTTATATTTAATACAATCAGGTTGTTTACAATATCCTAGTAAGATATGCTGGCTTCTGGAATAAGTCAACATTTTTGAGACTACTACCCATAACCTCCTAACCTCTTACAGCAAAGATCTGGACAAAGCCATAAACAATGGGGGGACAAATGACCAAAAATAGGGACAATTTTTAAATATTCCTCTTATAAACTTAGTAAGTTAATAGAATAGCAAGTTTTGCATTAGCATGAATTTTCTGAAGGGTATGAAGTCTGAAGCTCAAATTTATGTCTTTACTTTCAGTCTTAAATGATTTACAATGGTTTGCTAGAAAACCACAATTTTATGAAAAAACAGACCAAAAATATGAGGCAAAAATCTAGACATTCTGCAAAAATCTGTAGAGTTGAGAGGTATGCTACTACCTGCAGGTTTTTACCCAAGCATCTCTGTACTACCTCATTGGCTTTATTTGCTACCATCTCAACTGTCCCTTCTGGGGTCTAGATCATATAATCAAAAACACTATTAGTCAAACGCTTATTAGTCAAACATTAATAAGCAAAAATCCTAAATGTTGAACGAACGTGGAAGTGAAAACATTTCCTGGGTTAAAAACTAGTTGGCCAACCCAGAAAACTACACAAAAACATTACAGAATAAAACCCATTCTAGCAGGGGGCTACAACCCCCACACCCCCCTAACTAAATATACCAACTCTGAGATCATACTACAGTGGGGAAAAGGGCAAATCCCTGATGACAGCTGACTGGTTGTTTTCCCAGCAAAACGTTTCACTGAAACGTCTGTTTGACATTTAGACTTTTCACTTATTAGTTTTCAACTAATAAGCATTTGACTAACTGTTTTAATATGATATAGACCCCTCTTGTGTTAGGCTATTGGAGCCTCCTTGCACCACAGTACTCATCAACCCTTCCCCCTCGGTGACCATCTATCACCTCCTCCCACATCTCATTCATGTATTTATTTATTTATTTGTCTTTGTTTACTGGGAAAGTCTGACTTGGTAATACCCATTTCAGCGGAGGCCCAGGGAGAAAAGCTCCCTTTGCTTACATTGCATTATACTAAGTTCCAGTTAAACACAGAGTATTTACATTTACATTTACATTTATACACAAACAGTAGTTACATTTATACATTTTAAGATTTTACAAAGATGAAAGTTACTAAAGAGAAAACACACATGCAACTTAGTGGATTATAAAGGTAGGAGTTATGTATAAAAATTGTTTTGTCATTTCAGTGAGAGTTTAAAAGTATTTTGTTTAAGGATAGTATTTGGAGAGTATCGCATGGTGAACACAAAGTCTTAACTTTGTGATGAGCATGTGCAGGATGAGGACTGGTTAAGATGTTGTTTAAGCAATGGTTTAAAACTGTTAACTCTCTGTTAACAGAGAGTTTTATTTCTGTGGGGATATTATTCCAGAGTTTAGCAACATATTAGGAGTTGAGTGAGTCTCCTGCAATATTATTTCACATATATGAAAGTAATACAAATTTGTAAATAGAGTGGAGGTCCCTTGCTGGACAGTAAGGCAGAAATTAATTTTGTAACAAATGTTAAATAAATAAATAGTGCAGGCCATTTTTCTGGATGATGAATGAGTTTATGTGCTATAGCTAGTTGTAAATATGTTAGGTACTTGTGTAATTCAAGTCAGTTTAAATTTATTTATTTATTTATTTATTGCATTTGTTTAGCAGGAAAGTCCACTGGGCCTAAAAGAGCCCATTTTCAGTGGAGGCCCAGGGAGAAAAGCTCCAACAGGAACATACATGCAGAAAAAAAATGAAACATTAATTAGTACAGAAGTAGAAACAGTGTTACACATAGTGGTTACAGTAATATATACTGAATATATACATAAGTGAGGAATTTAATTGGTTTGATTATAGTAACATATGCAGAATATATACATAAAAGCAGGAATTTAGTTGGTTGCCAGATGAATTCAGAGTGGTAAAAATGGAGATAAATTAATCAGCATTATTGTGCCAGTATCAACAAGTGATGAAAGAAAAAAAATAATAAATATGGAAAAGTATCATCAGTTACAAGCAGTAAAAAGCATGGGAATTTAGTTATAATATAAGGAGAAGAAAGAGGTTAGGTTATAGAGCAGGTACATAGCCAGGAAGAGTTGAGATGATTTTTCAGTGTTTGTTTGAAGGTGCCGGTGCTGCCCATGTTTCTTATAGAAGGAGGAAGCATGTTCCATAGTTTGGCAACGGTGAAGGAGTACAGCAGTTGACCAGCCGGTAAAGTGGGCTTTTCTACTTTTAGAAGTAGATGATTTTCAGATCTTAATTGACTGCTGGGTTGGTATTTGGCAAGTAGAGTTGAGAGAGCAGGACAGTCTGTGGGTCTGTAGATTATTTTGTGTGCTGTCGTTAGCTGGGTGAATGAGAGATGGTGGGGGAGTTCCAACTAGCCGATTTGTTTCAGTGAGTTACAGTGGTGGGATGAGAATTTGGCCTTGGTGGCAAATTTGGCTATTCCGTTGTAATACATATCAAGTTTGAATTTTGTAGAATTTTGGATATTAATGAGGACAGGGGCACCATAAAGGAGAGAGGGTAATAAAATGTAGTTGCAAGGGTTTGTCTAGTAGAGAGGTTAAGAAAATGTTGGTGCCTATACAGCATATTGAGCTTTTGGTGTGTTTTTTTGATGTTACTGTTTATGTGTAGGTCAAAGTTTAGGTTTTCATCTATAATAATGCCTAGTAATTTAGTGTGTGGGGCAACCTCTATAGTGGTATTGTCTTGGGCTTGTATACTGGAGTTTTTTTATCTAGGGGAGTGGTTTTCTTAGGGGTAAAAATTACTAGTTTTTTTTTTTATTTATTTATTTAAGGCAAGATGATTGTTAAGCATCCAAGATTCTGTAGAGGTGAGGGCATTCTGGGTGATCTGCTGGAATTCAGAGCTGGAATTTGCAGTGCATATTACTGTAGAGTCAACAACATACTGGATTACTGAAAATTGTGGGAGAGTGGTGTGAAAGTTCTTAATAAAGATGCTAAATAAGACAGGACCAAGTATGGAGCCTTGGGGTACCCCTGTGGAAGTATTGAGGAAGGGAGAGTAAGACTGTTGCCATTTGGTGGACTGCTGCCTATTGGAGAGATAGCTATTGAACCATTGTAGGGTAGGTGGGGAAATGTGGAGGGTAGATAGTTTAGAGAGGAGAATAGTGTGGGAAATGGTATTGAAAGCTTTGGAGAGGTCGAGGAAAAGAGAAGCGATTATTTTACCAGAATCCCATGCCCAGTTAACTGTATCAAGGAAGGAGAGGAGGGTTGTAGTGGTGCTGAGCTATGACAATGGTGGGTTCTATGAGGGAGATTCGTGGCAAATTTAGCTAATGACAATGATGGGTCCTATGAGGGAGATTTGTGGCAAATTTAGTTATTTTATTGTAGTAGGAGGTGAGTTTCTTTCTTTGAGTATTGTTTAAGTTTGTTAGGATAGGAGCAGCATATAAAAGAGTTGACAATAAAAAGGTGGTGGCTAGAGTTTTTCTTGCAGTATATGTAAGAAATACATATAAAGGGAGCCTAGTTTCTGGTGTGTAGATTTAATGGTGTGTAGTATATGCTGGTCATATTTGAGATTGTCATCTATAAATGCCTAGACGTTTACTGTGAGTTACAGTTTCAATGACAATATTATTTGCTGACTTTATGGAAAAAAATTGCTTTTGATTTTGGCAACTTTTTGAGGTAAAAAGCATTAACTTTTTTTTCTTGGGGTTGAGTGGGAGGTTTAATTCTTTGAGCCAGTTTCCTATGGAGGACAAAGATTTTTGGGCAATCTTAGTCTAAACCCCTAGACCAGCTTCAGTGTAATCTTATCCCTCCTGTCAACCATGTTAGGATTCTTAATCTTTCGCCGAGTGAGATTCTAACCACCAAAACTCTGTTTTCTGCTTCCAGACTGGCTATCATGTCCTTCACTTCACATACCCTGCCACTTCCTCTCCTACTTGCAATCCTTTCCCATCCAGTTTCATCACCCTGAGCTCTCCTCAATTCTTTTGCAAGTTGCCTCCCCCTTAGCAGCATCCAATCCCTTTCCAACCTCTCCTATACTCTTTCTGTATGCCCTACCTACCATTCCAATGCTTTCACCCTGTGTACCTTCCATTTGTCTGAATATTCCTCCCTGTCATTGTGCTCCTGCTTTTTATATGATATTGGCTCCATTATATACACCTTTGTTTCTCCTTTCTCTTTTCACTAGTAACTCCTGTCCGCACCTCTCCAATTTTGCTTACTTTTCTTTGTCCTATCTGTTATGGCTGCCTCTCTCACTTTCTCCCTTCACTTTACTCTGTGACACCCCTTCTGGCTGTATTCATCTGATGACTATTGTCCATTTCCTCCTGTGCTCAAGTTTGGTAGACCCTAGTTTTGGTCTCCAACTTTGTGTTGAGAGTTATGCCAATCTGAGGACTACCCAGGGGGACAGTCGACCTAGAGCTATAAGTCTGACTGTGAGCTTTAACATTCACTGTGCTTGTTTGGATTAGCTGTTTCTTTTTTATTTTGTAATTTTGGGATTCACAGTTAAAGTTCTCAAAATTACAATAGGGAGAGGTGAGTGTATAACAGAAGCTACTATTAAAATGGATAATTAGTAGGACATACAAAATATTACACGATAACTATAAGAATCAGTCACTGGAAGTTAGGAAAGATTGGAAAGAGAAAATGGAAATACAAATTACAAAGGAAGAATGGGAGGACATCTGTATGGCTACTCAAAGTATCTAACAAAGTCCAGAAGGTTTAGGATTTTTGTTTAGGAGTATTTGCATAGGCATTTTTATATCCCAAGTAGACTTCGGAGAACGTTTTCCTCACGTAAATATCAAATGCTGGAGGTATGCATAGAAAAAGAGAGAGGCAACTGGGCACTTTTTTTTTTTTTTTTTTTTTGTGGGGGGAGGTGTACTGAGCTGGCAGATTTTTAAAATTCCATATAGAGCAATTTTCGGAAATGTTGGGAGAGCAAATGGTTAGAAAAGGAAATGATTCTTTGAACTATGGTATACCTGAATTGCTCAGACATAGTAAGGCCTTGCTAAGTTTAATGCTATTAGCTGGCCAAAAACAACTACTAGAAAATGGAAATCAAAATCAAAATCAGTGGTAATTGAAGTAGTGAATGATGTAAAGGAGCAATGGGAAGGAACACATTGCAGAGAAATAAATAGAATGTATAGGAACAATACATACAAAATAATGTTAAAAAGGAGTGATGTTTAAGAGACTGCAAGTATTGAGCAATTTAAGTAATTTTGAAATGAATAACAACTTTTAAAAAGAAAAAAATGTGTACAATGTATGAAAATAATGAAATGTGTTACTATAGTTTGCTTTCTTTTCTTTAAATACATGTGAGTCTGTCATTGTTTAAAATGTGAAGATTCAAAAACAGTATTTAACATACAATAGGGAGTTGCATTGTTTGTAACATAATATCATTACCTGATTTGGGTTGTCCAGATCTTTAAGCATTTCTAGAATGGATAGCCTACTATGTATCAGAATTAGCATCACATTTTCCTGGTCTGTAACAATGTTATATACTTTCAGAAGCACAGTTTAATATTGTTCATAGGTTCATACATGTATACTGAGCTAATAGCCACTGGGGCTTTATAAGCCTAACCACCCATCTCTCAATGGTGAGAGTCAAACCCTGTACTTTGTGGCTGTGAGGTAAACACCTTAACTATTAAGCCAATTCCCATTTTAGTTGAAGTTCAACTGTAATATAATTTGATCACTTTCACTACCATCAAAAATTATAAAAATACTTCTAGTGAGCTCATTTTTGAATCAGGTTTCCTTTCACTGTAAAAAGTAATCAGTGGTTTATGCTATTTGGGAGTGGTAAAAATCATGAACATACAAATAATTACTAAATAAATTGAGTCCAAAAATTATGGATCTGTCCTTGTCCAGTACTGAATACTTTTTCTGAGCAGTTGTCAGCATACTAGCATACCTCTCAACTGTCCAGATTTTCAAAGAACATCCAGATTTTTGTTTCATATTTTTTGGTCTGCTTCTCATAAAATCTGTGGTTTTCTGACAAATAACTGGGATGATCTGTAGATTGATGTCATTAAATAATGACATACATTTGAGTTTCAGACCTCATATTCTTCAGAAAAATGTGTGCTAAGACAAATCCTCTTATTTTATCAACGTTCTAAGTTTATAAGAGCAATATTTAAAATCTGTTTCAATTTTTGGGCCTTCACCCCCCCTCCCCATTATGTCAGGCTTCGTCCAGATTTCTTGCGCTAAGAGGTTGAGAGGTATACATACAAGATACAAAACCAAAGGGTTTCTCACAACCATTAGGCATGCTGGGTAAAAACACAACTCCTACATCATAAAGTAACGAAAGCATCACAAAGGAGGAACAACTCTCTTTCAACACAATAATGAACAAGTACATCAGCAGATTGTAGTACAATTTCCGATCGTTGAAATGTTTGTTCCTTTTTTGTCCTCATATCTACAGTACAACTGTGTTAAATAAATTATGCAAAGGGATTAGCATGGTTGTTAGATTTGTTAAGAACATATTATTGAGGTATCTAGATCTATATTCAAATTGACCTCTCTAGAAAGCAAGTGTATCACATGACATGCAACTTCCAGTAGCTAGCTCATTAGCATTTAAAGAAACATTACCCATATTTAGTATCTATCTATATATTTATTTTAATCGTTGACAAACTTTAGTTGACAGAAAATGCATCAGACAAATTCATTGGTGATTGCTATTATCTACACAAAAAATCTAACCTAAATGACTGCAAATGTAAACAAAAGCATTAGATTTGCAGTCACCTAAAACAACTCAAAATATTTCTTTTAAGTGGGGGCTTTGCCCCTATACCACTGGAAACTGAATATACTAACTCCATAGTCATATATCCATAGTCAAAGAGGAAAGTTCCTGAAGTATATTATAGCCAAACTGTTGACGTTCGGCTATAATATAATTCGACCACTTTCACCACCATCAAAAATTACAAAAAACAGTGCACATGATAAATGCATGCAGGGGTCAAACCATTGGCCTCTCTCTTTTTCTCTGTATATATATATATATATATATATATATATATATATATATATATATATATATATATATATATATATATATATATATATATATATAATATATAGAGATAGAGATAGATAGATATAGATATAAACCGATCCCCTACTACGCATGATCTGAGAATTAATCTCAACACATGCAAAACTTAAAAAAAAAAAAACAAAGCATCATTTTTTTACAGGGGGTAGCCCCCTACACAACCCATGTGGGGAGGCTTTGCCCTACATACCCCCTATTAATTATATGTATTCTAACTCCAAGATCACACAATCCCCAGGGGAAAGGGTATATTCCCCTACCAGAGGATTGTTGATCTCACACACCTGTCAACATTCTGCATGTATATGTATGTATAAGTAGATAGATAGATTATATATACACACATTATATTATATGGAGTAGCATGCATTATATTGTACTAATCATTTTAAAATAATCATTAATGCTATACTAAGTATGTTGTGCATCAAATTATTTATACCAAAGTAAAAATTTGCACACATTTAAAAGATATTTTAATAACTTGAACCTCTCAGTCCATAGACTCATGATAAGCTCTTGGATACTCAACATGTTTGCCTGATTTCTTCAATGGTCTTCCAAACCTGGAAATTTAATAGGACTGTTGACACAAAGCATCTGATATTGCTTTTAGTTCACTTCTTTCTAACTACCACACAATATCAGGAGTCTCTTTTTGTAACTCTTGACTTTTACAGATCTAAGAGTCGCTATTTTCTTGCAACAAAATAGGCTGTGACAGTTCTGGCTACCCATCTTCCTTCAAGTTTGACTTCATCATATTTATATTACACAGATTTGTAGAAATGTCTGCAATTTTCCCCATGGACAAATACAGGATATTGGTTAATCTGTTTTACCAACCACTTCGGCTTCAGGTTGCGGTCTTTCCCATTGCAGTTTTATTCTTACTCTTTGTCCAACCTGTAAAGCTAAAAAAATTCTTGCATTTCTATCAAAGTAGCTTTTTTCTGTCTCTGCTGATTTTTCCACCATTTCCTTTCATTTGTATTGCTTTTCAGGCATCAGTAATGAAGATGAAGTCAAGTCTATCCACTTCCATTAACAGATGAGATGGACTGAGTTCTTGCAATGTTGTATTTCTATATTCTGAAAGGTGACAGTCCTCTTAGCTATTGCTACAGTTCTTTCTCATAAGAAGCAGCACTGTTTGTATAATTTTCTCCACCTGACCTTATTCATCACAGTCAAATGAACTGAATCCCCACTCATGCACAAGTCTTCTAAATTCCTGATTTTTGTATTATGGGTTTTTGTCAAAAATGACAATATCTGGTATCCATTACCTGAAAAGAAAACTTGTCATTAATCACATTTACACTTATGAGATGACACTCATAGAGGAGCACTTCAATGTGGCTTAGAGCTGGTAAGTGAGGCAGCCCCCTCCCAGAAGGAAAGAAGGTAGCTGATAAGTACCATTCAATCCTCCTTGGACCTGCAGGATATACCTTTAGTAACTGGTTGAACTAGCCAGGACTTCCTAGCGATAGTTGATACATGGTAGTCAAAGATGAGTTCATTGTCCATGAATGTTCCTCAGTTTCAATAGACAGTATCAGCTTTGCAGAGTGACATTTAATAAGAGTTGCAGGGTTGTCATTGTTTCCCAGACTGCTTTTTTTGCATTTTGTTTAACTACAGTCTTGACATCAGGAATTTGTGTGAATACATCCTTTTGCAGAAGAGTCAATGACAGCACTGAGTTTGCAGTCACGAGCAAATTTTGTTACCCAGAGACCCTTAATGGCAACTTGAAGCAAAGTACATGCAAAAGAGGACCAGACATAAAACATAACCCTGTGGCATACCACTGGTGAGAAAGCCTCTCAGAGAAAAGTGTGCCCCCAGGACTGACTGTGTAGATTGCGTCGGTGAGTCAGAGGCCTATCCAGTGGATTACACTGGGATTAATATTTAACTAGTTAAGTTTATCAACAGTACCAGCATGTGAGGTAGTATCAAATGCCTTAGTTAGATCCAGGTAAACAGCATGCACTGATATGCCATTATCCAGTGCTTCAGCTATCCTCTTGAAGAAGGCCATCAAGTTTAGAAGGCAGGACTTACCTTTCACAAACCCAAAATGGTTTCTGTAAAGGGATTGTAGGGTGCAATAATTTTGCTTACAAGTTCCATAATAAATAAATTCCCTTCTTTACAAACAATACTGGTGAGGTTAATTGGTCTATCATTTTAGGGTTAGTGATAGGGCCACCTATGTAAACAGGTACTACTATTGTTGTTCCTTGTTTTCCTAGTGCATATCCAGCAGAGACAGTAAGACTAAATAGCTTTAAGAGGGAATGGCTAAGCCTATGTCTAGTATTGCCTAGGAGACACTCTGATATATTGTCCATATCCACAGAGATAGTATTTTTGGTTTTGGAAAGGGCATTTAGGACCTGTTCAAAGGTAATTTCAGGGGAAGGCAGAGACTGAATGGTATGGGGAGAAGAAGACAGGGGGGAGAAATGAGAAGTTGGAACTAACTTTATCTGTGAACATGTTGGTGATGTTCTCCTGTTAAGAACAGCTGATACATCTGACATCACCTCCTTGCATTGCTGAGTGTTACTTCTCAGACTCTTAACATAGATTAAGAAGGATTTAGGGCTACCTTTGGAGGAGGTGGCAATATTCAGCTCATACCTGGCTTTACAAGTGTTGCTCTTCTGCTTGAATTGTTTTGAGTTCACTTGTAGAATAAGAGGGTCTTGAGTTCACTTGTAGAATAAGAGGGTCTTGATTTATTCTTTCATAGGTTCATAGGTAGGTACTAGGCTATCGGCCTGATGGCATTTATAAGCCTAGCCAGAATGTGTTGGCTTTCGCCACCCCCTTAGATTAGTTCCCTGTGCCTCTGTCTTGCAGAGCCACAGAAATGATCCCCGGGGTAAACATTCTGTTTCCCATCCACTCGTCAAGTTTTCTCTTGAACAGTGTTAGTGAGGAGCTCTGCCTAATATAGATTGGAATCTTGTTTCAAAGCATGGGAAATCTTTGGAACAGGAATATATCCCTCCAGCACATCCTATTTATTGTTGTGGTGAGGTTTAATTCCCTAGAGCGTGTAGCTCGAGGGAATATAGTTTTCTTTAGGTGGATCATGCCCATCAATTCTGGATTGGACATGGCCTTGTATGTCAGGCAGAGATCACCTCTGAGTAGGCGGTATGCAACCAAGTACAGCTGGAGTTTCTTCAGTTGAGCTGCATAGGGCATCTGTTTGAGGCCAGTGATCCTATTGATGAGGTACTTCTGTGGTCTTTCCAGCTATTGCAGGTGTCTTGTAAGGTACACCCAAAATGGGGCGTTGTACTCTATGATGGGTCTGATGAGTGATGAGTAGAGGGGCACAATGACCTCTTTTGATCTGGATGCAAACCCTTTTGTGATTAGGTGGGCCATGTAGAAGGATTTTCTAACCACTTTGGCAATGTGATTATCAAAGGAGAGATTACTATCTACTTGGGTCCCCAGATCCCTTATTATGTCTTCTGTATTTAGGGGACTACCACCTATGTGGTAGTTTGTGGGTACTTTGTTTTTTCCAAAAGGGATGACTATGCACTTTTTGGCATTTAGCTTGAGGCCATGATTTTGACACCAGATATCCATCTCAGTGAGACCCTTTTGGAGGATTTCTGTGTCAGCCAGAGAGTCAATTATAGCCCCTAGTTTGCAGTCGTCTGCGAACTTGGTCAACCATAGTCCTCCTATGCTTGCCTGTACCTCTGAGAAGTATATGCTAAACAGGAGGGCTCCTAGGACTGAGCCCTGGGGAATGCCACTTGTAACAGGTTTAGAGTCGGACTTAGCACCCGCAACTCTCACCATGTGGGTTCTGTCCATGAGCCAGTTGGCAACCCATCTTATGACATAGGGATTTATGCTCAGGCTGGTGAGCTTGTCTATAATACCAGAATGGGGAATGGTGTCTAAGGCCTCTGCCAGGTCTAGGTAGGCTGTGTGTACCACCTTTCCCTCATCTATTGCCTTGGTAACTGTCTCAAAGAAGTCCACCAGGTTTAGGAGGCATGATCTGCCCTAAACAAAGCCGAACTGGGTAGGGTCCAGTGTTTGGAGGTTCCCAATGTCTTTGTTAATGAGCTCCATGATGATGCTCTTCATAGCCTTGCAGACCAAGCTAGTCAGGCTTATAGGGTGATAGTTCCCAGGGTCTGTTGTGGTTCCACCTTTGTGGAGCAGAATAACCGTTGCTGTGCACCACTCTATGGGTATGTAACCTGTGGAGAGGCTGAGTTTGAACAGTGTGTTTAGGTGAGAGGTTAGTTCGTCTTTGAGTTTGTGTAGGACACAGCCTGGGACACCATCTGGTCCCACTGATGCTGTGTTTTTGGCGTTGGGGAGGGATGTTTTAACCTGAGTGTCTGTGATTTCAGGGACTCTACATTCTTCTGGTATGGTTATGGGCTCTTTTGGGGGTGAGGGGGGTGAAGTTTGCACTGAACCTGTCTGCCAGGATGTTGGCAATATCGGTTGGTTCAGTGTATTTTGTGCCATTCTGCACTAACTCCGAGCAGATCTGAGCATTGCCGCTTAGATTCTTGACATAGCTAAAGAATGCCTTGTGGTTTTCTTTGGAGTCCTTGGCAATTTTTCTTTCCAAGCTCGCCTTGGATGATTTTATGACTGATCATAGTTTCTCCCTGATACTGATCAGGGATGTCTTCCTTTCTTAGGATTTTACTCTTTTCTGTACTAGTTTCCTCCTTCTATTGTATAGCTTGTTTATGGCAGGGGTCCATCATCCTTTTCTTAAACGAGTGAGTCTTGGTTTTGCTCGGGATAGCACGATCCATGTATTCTTGTAGGTGCCTGTAGAATGCATTAGTAAAGGATTTTGCAGCTTGGACAGCGTTATTCTTTAGCATGGGGGCTTAGAAACTTTCCACCTTGGTCTTAAGTAACGTGAAGTTTGATTTTGAAATGTTTTTCACAGTGGTTTCCTTGTCCGAGGGTGGGGACAGAATGTGGATATCCAGAGTGATTTGTTTATGGTCAGATCTAACCAGTCGAGGGGTTGACCTCTGGTGTGGAACACCGGTCGCCCATGTCGGTGATGACTAGGTTCAATATGTTGTCACCTCTGGTGGGAGTGATGACCAGTTGATCCAGGGTGTTTGAGTTTATAAATTCTAGGAAATGTTGGGCAAGGGAGTTAGTACTTGAGTAGTTCTCCCAGTTAATGTTTGTGTAATTGAAATCACCCAATATTACGGTGTTTGGTAGGACCTTTATGTTTCCCAGTGTTTCCAGAAATGCGGAATGGGGGTCCTGGGACATGGTGGGTGATCTGTAGCAAGCTACAATTTGAATTGCAGTTTTGCCCGTTGTTAGTTGCACGTGGATGATCTCTGAAGCATCGTGTTGTGCAACTAACCTGGAGGTGTGGGTATCCTTGATGAATATGGATACACCCCTGCCTTTTGTATTTCAGTCTGGGTTCTGTGGCTGAAATGTATGGTATGAGTTGTAGCCTGGTAGTGCTGAGGTGCTCTTTGGAGCCTTAAACCAAGTTTCTGTTACTGCACATATATCGATTTTCTCCATACTGAGATGTGCCTCGAGTGCGTGCATTCTGAGGTTTAGACTTCTGGCATTGAGTAGCATGACCCTCAGTTTTTTGTTACTTGTGCCATTTATGGTGGTGGGTTTGCCTTTGGAGCCTTGCCTAAAAAAGGCACTATGGGGGTGGAAAAAGCCTTGGCCAGTATTTAAAAGCCTAAGGGTGACAGGTGCAAGCCATCTCTAGTGAAGCAACACGGCTTGTCGAGCATGTAATCCCAGTCGGACAGACACTGGATCCCCTTTGAATGACACCAGAAACTTAGCCAATTGTTGAAAGTGATAATTTTTTTCTTTATACCGTGGTATCATTCTTGGAGAGGGCAGGATGCTATTCAGGGTCAGGATCATACCAGCCTGGGCTACGTGATCAGAGAGCTCCTCCATGTCTCTTTTCATGTAGTCCAGGGAGGTACAGCTCAGGTCATTCACACCAACATGGACAATGACAGAGTCGTATTTTTACTTGTTCTGAAGTGATCTGAGTGCTTGTGTTATGTAGTGGATCTTGGCACCTGACAGGCAGCTAACAGTAACCTTCTCCTTATTCAGCCTAGTGAGTGGGACGTCAGTGTGCCTGAGTATAGAGTCACCTATTACTGGTGTGTTGGGTATGTTATTTTGCCTTAAGGGCTGTGATTGCATGGTACATTGGTTTTGTGAAGTATGTGTTTCATGGTTTGTGTTGGGGGGTTGAGGTTGCTTGGATGTCTGCTTTGGAGGTCTCTGTTGCTTTTGCAGATTTTTATTTAGAGCCTCCGAGTATGTTTTCGTGTATTTATGTGTGTTTTTTGCTGGTGCTGGTTTAATGGGTCTATGTGAGACTGGTGGTGTGATGCAAGTATTTTCCTTCTCCTCTTGACTGTCTGATCCAGTCTTGGGTTGAGAGAGCTTAGCCTCCAGTTTGGCTGTATAATTGCATCTCTCACATGTATTAGTGTTTGGTGGTAGTAGGAGAGGGTTGTCTGTGTACATGAGGCAGTTGTAACATTGCCTCAAAATGCCCAGATTCACCAGTTGGACTGGAGAGTACACCTGAAACTGCCTTTTGTGAACTGTTTTACTAATTGGCTGGTAAGGTCAAATAGAGAGCCTTGTCCTTCTGTACAGTATAGGGGGGTCTAGTGCTAGGATTTATAAGTGCTTCCTATGAGTTTTGAGCACGTGCCGGGCTGAGAAATGAATGGCTTGAGTGCTTAAGTTGAAAGTTTGTCTAGTTCCAAGGGAAAAACTGAAGAGGAGACTTTGTGAAGCCGGGAATAGTTATACCCTAGCTAACTGGCATTGTCCTGCACACAAAACTGGGCAAATGCATTTTTTACAGCAGGGAAATGAAAGAGATAGAAATTAGTCCAAAATGGCCAAAAGACTACTAATTTCTGGGCTGAAACCACTCCTCCAGGGACAGATAGGCTGTTCAAAGCTCCCCTTTCTCACAGGTGAACAGAGAAACTTCCTTCTATCCAAGTAAGGTACGGGCAAACACAGAGATTTGTAACACAGCCCTGAATTCAGCACTAACCTGAAAACTGGACTATACTAGCTTAGAAAGGCGGGAAACAAGTATATATATATTTTTGTTTTTGTTTTCAGAAAATTAAGCAGATACAATAAAAAAGCACTTTAAATGCGCAGAAAAGGATACTTATTGCTATATATCTCAGATCAGAGTTGTAGTCAATGCCCCTAGTAATAAAGTAGGAAGAAATAAGTAATCCAAATGAAAACGGCAATAAAACACCCACTTTTAATAAAAATAAATACAACTAGTAAGCGCTTTCATTCATAAAGAACTTCTTAAGACCTGGTTGCCCCACATACAAGCCTCACATTTATGTTAATCAAATCACATGACTGAAACATTAGCAGTATATATACTTGTTTCCCGCCTTTCTAAGCTAGTATAGTCCTTTCTTACATAACACTGCTTTGAAATTTTCTTTCTCATTCATACCTGGATCTGCATCTGTGTTTAACCTCACTTGCCAAGCATATTCTTTTCAATTTAAATCTTCTTCTGTGTCCCATATTTTGTCTGCATTTGAAACTTGGTCAATAGTAATAAAAAGTACAGTTTTGTACCTACCATAAATGTAGATGTTCGAAGATCCACATTGCTGCAGTCCTTACTTATGGGTAGTCCGCTGTCCTCGGTCGGCCCGAATACCAAAGTATTAGGCTGACGTCGGTCATGGGTGCCTAGATCTGACATCAGAGCGTCAGGGTATAAAGGCGCATGACCGACGTCATATCCTCAGTCTTTTCTTGCCCCAGATGTCAGAAGGCCAAACAAGGAAGGCCACAGCCAAAAACAGAATACCTCCCAAAAACATGCCCAACAACAACCATCACCTAAAACATAGCACCAAGTCAAACTACAGTGGGGAAGGAGGGAGGGTAAATTGGACTGCAGCAATGTGGATCTTCGAACATCTACATTTATGGTAGGTACAAAACTGTACTATGTTCTTCATCTCACATTGCTGCAGTCCTTACTTATGGGTAGAATCCCAAAGCAACGGGAAAGGGAGGATGGTAAAATCATAAAGCATTAGGGGCTGCTAAAATGCCCTGTAAAATTGCAGTGGCAAATCCAGCCCTAGACTTAGAATAAAGAGGAAGGTGGTAATGTTTAGAAAAAGTAAGCACTGAACTCCAAGTAGCTGCCTCCAAAATGTCTTTTGTAGCTACCCCCCTTAGAAAGGCCGTAGAAGTAGCAGTAGCCCTAGTGGAATGAGGCCTGATTCCAGCGGGAATCTCCTTACCATGATGGGAATAACAGAAAGAAATACAAAACCCAATCCATTTAGAAATAGTTTGTTTTGAAACAGGTTTACCCTGTGAACCCAAAGCAAAAGAAATAAACAACTGCTGAGACTGTCTGAACTCCTTGGTTCTGCTCAAATAATAACGCAACTGCCTGTGAATATCCAAAGTATGCAAAATTTTCTCCCCTTTATTTTGGGGGTTTGCATAAAAAGTAGGCAAATGAATAGTTTGGATTAAGGCCACACTAGAAACCACTTTAGGCATGAAGGAAGGATTAGTACGCAAAGATACCCTATCCTTATGAAAAATCAGGAAAGGCTCCACTGCCATGAGGGCCTGTAATTCAGAAACCCTTCTTGCAGAGGTAATGGCCAACAAAAAAGCAGTTTTCCATGACAAATACTTTAACTCGGCAGTAGCTGCAGGCTCAAAAGGTTGTAGAGTAAGTTTTTCCAACACAAAATTGAGATCCCAAGCAGGAGTAGGAGCTCTACGTGGGGGTCTTATATTCTTTGCCCCTCTAAGAAATTGCTGAAACAAAGGATGAGAGAATAAAGGAGGGTCACAATCATAGTGAGCAGAAATGGCTGCAGCATGGACCTTTATCGAGGAGAAAGACAAACCCTTGTCCAATAACTCAGTAAGATATTGAAGAGCAACACTTAAATCAGGTTTGGAGACATCAAAGTCCTTTCCTTTGCTCCAAATAAAAAATCTCCTCCATTTATCAGCGTAAACTTTCCTGGTACTAGGCCTCCTGGCCTCCAAAATAACATTCAAAACTTGTTGTGGAAGCTGAGACCCTCCAGAGTCTAAAACAGAATATGCCAGGCTGTTAGATGCAGAGACTGAATCTTGACATTGAGGAAGTGATTGCCCTCTTGTGACAAAAGGTGCGGAATCAAAGGCAGAGGCCATGGAGGCTCTCGTACTAAACTCCTCAGTAGTGGGTACCAGTGTTGTCGAGGCCAATCCGGTGCTATCAAAATCATGGTTGGCTTGTCTTGTCCGGCCTTCAAAAGTACCTTGGGAAGAAGAGGCAGAGGTGGAAAGGCATATACATGCAGATTGTTCCAACTGAATGATAGAGCGTCCACCTTCCAAGCTGTGTGATGAAACATTTTGTGCAAAACTTTGGCAACTGGTAATTTAGTGGAGAAGCGAACAGATCTATGTCTGGAGTTCCCCATAACACTGTCAACTTTTGAAATACATGAGGATCCAATTTCCACTCGTGAGGATCCACTATTTGTCTGCTCAACACATCTGCTAAGGAGTTCTGTGCTCCTGGTAGAAACCTTGCCTGAAGATTGAGGTGTAGATTGAGAGCAGTTTCCCACAAAATCATCGCTTGCCTGCAAAGAGGGTATGAATGGGTTCCCCCTTGCTTGTTGATGTACCACATGACAGTAGTGTTGTCTGTTTGAATCAACACCTGCCCTGGGTGAAGTAAATCTTTGAAAGCCATCAATGCAAACTGGACTGCTAACATTTCCTTCAAGTTGATGTGCAAATGTTGGAGTTTGACAGGCCACGTGTCTTGCACCCATTTTCCATTGAGGTGTGCTCCCCAAGCCTTGTCCGAGGCATCTGTCATTAGAATCTGACTCGCCTCTGGCCGGGTCACAGAGAGTCCCTTATTTAGGTGACATTCCTGAGCCCACCACAAAAACTCCTTCTGAATGCAAGGTATTATCTGAATGACAGTGTCTAGATCTTGGCAGTGCTGTGTCCATACATTTTTGAGATACCACTGAAGCTTCCTCATATGCAATTTGGCATTGGGAAGCACCAGAATACAAGATGCCATGAACCCCAAGGCTTGAAGGACTGTCCTTGCAGTCAGCCTGGACCGTAGAGACATTTGATGGAAATAAAGAGAAAGGCTTCTTTGTTTGTCCGGGGTCAAAAAGCCATCTGGGAAGCTGTATTCAGTCTCACACCCAGAAAGCACATGTCCTGAGAGGGTACTAGACTGGACTTTGTTTCGTTCACAGAATACCCTAGGCATCTTAACACTGCCATCACATACTGTAGATGATGAAGAAGTTCGTCCTTTTCTTGTGCAATAATCAGGCAATCGTCCAAATAAGGATAAATCTGTATTCCTCTTAGTCTGAAAAAGGCTATCACTGGAGCCAGAACCTTTGTGAACACTCTGGGCGCAGTAGATAAGCCAAAGGGCAATGCAGAGAACTGATAATGTAAATTTCCAGCCCGAAAACGCAGGTACCTCCTGCAACTGGGCCTGATAGGAACATGAAGGTAAGCCTCTTTGAGATCCAGAGTAACCATCCAGTGATCTTTTCCCAACAGAGGTAAAAGTTGTTGTAAAGTCAGCATCTTGAACTTTGGAATGTCCAGGTAAGTGTTGAGGATAGATAAATCCAAAATTGGTCTCCACGTGTTCCCTTTCTTTGGAACTAGAAACAGGCGAGAATAAAATCCTAGGCCCATTTCTGACAGAGGAACTGGCTGTATAGCTCCTATTTGAAGAAGTAAAGAAATTTGTTTGTGAGCCTCTATCCTTTGCCGAGGAGGGCGTCTGGCATGCCTTTGAAAGGAGGCATGGTATGGAAATAGAACTTGTAACCTCGGTTTATAATGTCCAATACCCATTTGTCCTGGGTGACTAAATGCCAATTTTGTTTGAAAAGAGCCAACTTTCCTCCCAAAGGAGCTGCCAGGCAAGAAGAATCTGGCAGCTGAAAATGCAGGTCATTGGGCCTGTTTACGAAAGGACTGGCCCCTGCCCTCACCAGCAGATTGAGCAGGCGAACTCCATTGTCTCGGCCTGAAGGTACTCTGAGCTCTGCCCCTACCCCGCCTAGATCTACCCCTAGACTGAGAATCAGAAGAAGGGTATGTCCATCCCTTAGTAGGCCAATTTCTACTAAACTTTGGAGGTTGCACCTGCAAAAAATCTTTAACAGTCTGCATAGACTTAGCCTTGTCTTCCATTTTCTTTAAGACTGACTCCACAGGAGGACCAAACAAAACTTCAGACTGTAAAGGGGCATCCAGAATTCTAGACTTAACATGCTCAGACAAATTCTGATCCTTAAGCCAGGCGTGCCTACGAATAACTGAACCAGTGGCAGCCACCCTAGAAGAAGCCTGTAAAGCATCAAAACCACATTGCAAAGAGTGCTTACCCACCTGTTCAGAAACATGCACTAAATCCTGCAATTCTTTACACTCTATGCCCTCTGCCAAAGCATCCACTTTAGATCTTAGCTGAGAAAGGAGGAAATTCTGATACTTCAACATATGAAACTGGCAGTTCAAAGCTCTCATTGCTAAAGTAGAAGAGGTATACACCTTCTTACCCCATCTATCCAAAGCTCTAGCTTCCTTATCCAGAGGAACCGGATTCTTAACAACAGAGGCTCTAACACCCTTAGGCCCCTGACTAATAGTTTCTGGGTCCGCCCTAGGACTCTTATACAGATATTTATGAGCCTCAGGCACCCTGTAATACCTGTCCGGTTTAACTGGAGCAGGAGGCACAGAATCTGGATTAAGGGAAGCTTCCGAGAAAACATCTGAAACAACATCCAAAACCGGAGGTATAGCTAAGGGTCTATGCTGTGGTAAAACAAGAACTCCCTAAGTCTCTTCCGTGAATCAGAGTAATCCTGTCCTTCCCACTTAAAATGCTCCCTCATGGAATGCAGAGTTTCTGAAAATGAAAAATCCTCTGGAGGAGAAGCAGAAGGAGTGGAATCCTCTGCATCAGAATCAGAATAAGGAGGAAATCTTGAATGTCTTCAGCAGAAGACTCTGAATCATCTGAGGCCTGCTCCAAACTTTCCAATTCTGGCTCCATCCTGGGCCTCTTATCAGGAGGGGGCATAGAACCTCTAATTAAAGTAATCAAATCCTCTGCCATTTTAAGCATGTGCTTTTTAGGCACAGACCCTGAAGAACCAGAACTGACACCAGAGGAAGGCAAAACAGACCTGCCCTTAGAAGGAGCCTTAGAAACAGTAGCAGAAGGCCTAACCACCTTAGGTATAGAAGGGAGAATAGTAACCTGAGAGGCCCCTTCAGCCTGACCTGCCTCCTGAGAGGCCACATCTTGTAAAATCAAAGTTTCCCCCTGGGACTCAACAGAAACTTCCGCCGGATCCACCTGTTCAGCTGTAGCTTCTAAAGGTCCGGCGTCCGTAACAGATGAATCATCCTGCCTAGGCTTTAAAGATTTGTCTTTGCGCTTCTTAGTAGAAGCAGGCGTCGGAACATCCAACGGCATATTATAATTACACCTCTTGCCAAAGACTAACCTAGCGCAATCTAACCTCCATTTTATAGTGCGCTTATTAAACCTAGCACAAAACCTACACCCGACTACGTCATGCTCTGGTCCCAAACAAGGAATACAAAGCGAGTGGTAATCCCTATGCGGTATCTGTTTCCCACAAGAAATACAATTATTCACTTTTTCTGACATCCGGTAAGTAACTGAGGCAAGAAAAAACAAAAATATTCCCGAACGGGGTACTTAGCCCAACTTGGTATCGGTCTGAAACTCCGAAAACGAAAAATTTCAGAACGCCGAACGGCACTTGCAACGCTGCTTCTGCATCGGACCATGCGGCAAAAAAGACTGAGGATATGACGTCGGTCATGCGCCTTTATACCCTGACGCTCTGATGTCAGATCTAGGCGCCCATGACCGACGTCAGCCTAATACTTTGGTATTCGGGCCGACCGAGGACAGCGGACTACCCATAAGTAAGGACTGCAGCAATGTGAGATGAAGAACATCTGAACCCCACCTTGACATTATTGTGATAATTAACAGCATGTCTTGCTAAGGCATTAGTCACATCCAGCTTTTCAACTGCCCTAAGATGTTCATAGATTCTACGGTGGAAGCTACGTATTGTTCTTCCAACATAGAATCCATTACAAGAGTTGCATAGTACTAGGTATACAACAAACTTAGACTTACAGTTATAATTGCCCTTGATATTAATAGTGTAATACCTAGCCCTTACTACTAGTCTATTACCTTGTATCACAAACTTACAATAATTACAGTCCTCACACCTTGACATCCCATTGTAGCTTGTAGGAGTATTATATTTTTTTATTTTCTAAAAGTTCCTTTAGACTTTTCTCTCTTTTGTTAACAAAAATGTGTTTCTCACATAAAAAAAATATTTAACTCTTAAAAGTTCTTTAAAAACTTCCAATTATTTACAATAATCTGCTTTATACTAAATAAATCTACTGAATTGTCCAACATACAAATTAAATTATAATCTACTGTTACCCCATTCTTTTTAATATCATTAAGTGTCCCCTTTTCTTCAGTCTTCAATCAAACAAGTTCTAACTGCACACTCCTGCCACTAGGGTGCTGGAGAACTTTCTCCAAAAAAAGATGGCCTGGATCAGTGCTCAAGTTATACAAACAAAGCTAGATTCAGCAGGCCTGAATATGGTCTATGCAACAAGGCACACCAATTTCAGAAAGAAACAGTTCGAATAAGCAGGCACAATAAGCCTGTGACCAGAAATTCCCAGCTCAGAAGGGCAGAATCCAGCCACTCCTCCCACAAGAGTGCAGACCACAAACATTCTTAATGTAGAATAAATGGCCTGAAGCCCAAGTGCTTAAACCAGAACTAATACACTTTTAGAATAGCAGACACTGGGCCTTCAATCAGCAATTCCCAGCTTAGAAGGATGTAAGCTACCTGTTCTGCCACAACAGTGCAGACCACACACCTTCTTAATGTAAAACAATCAGTATGAAGCCCAAGTGCTTAAACCAAAAGACTTAGAATAACAGTTACAATTTAATCAGGCTATTACCAAGCAGTAATAAATGCAGCAGAATAAATAAAAAGTAGGAGGAAACACAAATACAATAAAAGCGGATGAATAAAGTGCAATTTTTTTTTGTTAGTAAAGTCCAAGGAGAGAGGAAGGAAGAACCTAAGTGGGTTGGCCTTCTCAAATCTTCTCTCTGTATTAAGTAGAGTGAACACTAGACTCAGAATATGATCTCACTGTACTCAAAGTGAGCAAATGAGATGTACCCAGGAGGAGTGTTCAAATACAGACTTACAGGAGGGGTGGGCAATTCCAGAGCCACCAACACTAACACCAAATCAAGAACAGGGACGGTGGGTGGGGAACTAACTGCAGAGAGACACACAGCACACTAT
This sequence comes from Protopterus annectens, assembly GCF_019279795.1. Taxonomy (NCBI): domain Eukaryota; kingdom Metazoa; phylum Chordata; order Ceratodontiformes; family Protopteridae; genus Protopterus; species Protopterus annectens. The sequence continues at coordinate 1,412,353,396 of NC_056732.1, read as the reverse complement.
TCAGTGAAACAATTAGGTAACAGAAAAAATAAAATACAGTACTTTTAAAACTGCAAGTTTGCACTTAACAGAAGACTAAAATACAGTACTGCAAGTTTGCACTTAACTTCACCTTCTAATGCAGGTGATTGTGGCCAACCAAGTCTCTCAGAAATATATATATATATATATATATATATATATATATATATATATATATATATATATATATACAGAGAAACATTTTTATACTGGAGTTCCACCAATGGGACTTGTTCTTAAATTTACCATCATATTGTGACAAATAGGCAAAGATGTTTCAAAACTGATGTTAAGGTGGGAGTAGAAGTCATATGAACAACTCCTTTTGTCATAGGGACTCCATGAGATTTCGTTTTGCTGTCAGAGAGAGATAGGAGTTTGCCTTGGAATAATCCCTAAATACAGTGGGGGTACAGGAATGCAAAATAATTTTTCAGGGTAGAAAAATGTCCTGGATCTGAAAAGTGCCACTAGTCACATTCATAAGGTACTCCTAAAGACAGTGTTTGTTGTAAGTTTTAGGTGATGGATGGGAATATAGCCAAGTCAGAGACAGAATTCTTAAGAGTGTCAGAAGAAGATAAGAATAATACCTGTCAACTGCCAGGGAGAATTCCTCTCAAGAAATGATAAAACAACAATGGGAGGGGAAGTGTTATTGAAAATAATGGCCAGGTTACAGCACTGTCATGAAATATATTGTTGCTGGAAATCCCTTGAAATACATTGTGTTGTTTCCCTCTGTTTATGGTCCATAACTAAAAATCAAAGGAAGGGAATGGACATACACTGTGGGGGTAAGCATGATGGGGTCAAGTGAGAGGGAATCCACTCTGATTTTGATGAATGATTTAGAGAAATACACAATGAATGCATACACACATGCCAGATGTGTGTGTGTGTATATATATATATATATATATATATATATATATATATATATATATATAAATATATGGGTCCCCTTCAGATGGTAAAACTTTTAAAAGCTTGACTTTCATATGGCCGAGACGATAAGACTGAACTTTTAAAAGTTTGAACGGTCTGAATGGGGATCTCCATAACGATTGAAGCGGGAAGATTTCCATTTACCGCAATGTAGTGAGATCTTGGAGTTGGTATATTTAAATAGCGGGGGTGCAGGGGAAAAGCATTGTTTAGTTTTTTTTGTTTGTTTTTTTTTTCACATTGTCGAACATTCAAATGTTCGATCATATGGTCTCGGCCATATGAAAGTCGAACATTTGGGTGTATATATGTGTATGTATATATATATATATATATATATATATATATATATATATATATATATATATATATATATATATACACACATACACACACACACACACACACACATATATATATATATATATATATATATATATATATATATACACACACACACACACACACACATATATATATATATATATATATATATATATATATATATATATATATATATATAAAATGTATGTGCGTGTACATCTAGGGTTCTAAATTATACTACAAGAACTCAAGTGCCAAATGCTCAAAAACCAAGAAATTGAGTGTCTTGTAGCTCGAACAGGCTGCCGCTCAAACTTGAACTTGAGTATGAGTTTGGCCAAGCATTTGCCACACTTTACCCAAACACATTATTCGAGTTTGAGCAAGGTAAGTGCAACAGCCATACAGAGACAGTGGGAGGGAGTGTAGATTAGGACAATGACTGGAAAGATAATTTAAGTTTAGGGAGCAGGAGGAGAAATTTAGGGTTAAGGAGTGATCAGTGAAATCAGATTTAGGGAGGGTGGTTGGAGTTTCAGGTTTAGGAAGCAACTGGGAATTTAAGGTTTATGGAGGGGGAGTGGAGTTTTAGGATTAAGGAACAAGAACTCAGGTTAGGAACTGGGTGGGAGTTTTAAGGTTAGAGTTAGGGCTGTGGTAGGGCTATATAGTTTAATTGGGTCAGATGTCGGGGGAGCTAATTAGTCAAGTATGATCAAGCTAATGGGAGTTACAGCACTTGTCTTTTTCAGCAAATGTGAAGTCAGCTACAAGCATACAAGCACTTGTAAACCTTGTATACACACACACACACACACACATATATATATATATATATATATATATATATATATATATATATATATGTTTGTTTGTTTTTTGGTCTATAATGGAAATTATGTTTGCTAATCTATGTACATAGTTGATTTTTTTATGGTGTGCACCTTGAACTTATTGATATTTTTACATGCATAAATTTTGCTGCAGCATAATACATTTCAAAATTTAGCTTTCATTCTGAATTGCTTTTTAGAGTATAGAGTAATTGGAAATGAATTAACTGAAATTCACTGACAGCCTGCGCTGCTCTCTAAACCTAACTATAAAGACAGCTTTCATTATCTTTTAGGGGGAATTTCTGAATGTGGGTTGTGCGTTTGTATTGATGTGTGATTTTCATGTGACTTTCAGAATAAAGAAAAAGATTATTTGAAACATCAATGATTCTTTTGTTTTTCTACTATCTTTATATACTTGTGCATGTAGTTCATACTGAACCTTGTAGTTTTTTACAACCTCTTATCTCTTTATGTTTTAATGCCACTTCCTTTTCCTAAGTTTCTAACAGCAGTAGAATACAAGACAATCTGTTACGAGAGGGCTGACAGTCTGAGGGTTGTTGTGTTGCAAAAGTTTTTGGACCCCACATCTCAAGGTCTGTTTGGCATTTTAACAGACAGAGTCATGAACTCTGTTAGGACTAGGCTCATTTGAGAGCTGTGTTACAAAAAGTTTTAAAAGCACAGACTTCTTTTGCAAAAAGTTATGAGATACTGCAGGTGCGTACACTGTGCTTGGTGGATTACTAAATAACTAGTGAACTGAAGCAAAGAGATAGACATTAAGGTGCTTGTGTATTAGTGGAAAGCTATAAGGTACCGCTGTGGTACAGCGGTAGCGTTGTTGTCTCACAGAAGAGGTTTGCCTGTTTGATTCTCGGCTGGAGTGCCTTCTGTGTGGAGTCTGCATGTCTTCCCTGTGGTCGAGTGGCCTCCAAAAAACATCCGTGAATGGGTGTGCCTTCACTGAAGGTTGGGCGTCGGGCTGGTAACTCGGCATCATCAAAATCTACTGCCAATCATTAGCAGACTGGAGTTCCACTATGGCGATCCCTAACAGGGAAAAGTCAAAAAGACAAACATCAGTGGAAAGCTATAGTAAGCAGTACCCTAAATATTGAACTGAATCAGAGACAAAAGGCAAGCTGTGCATATCATTCCAGTACAGTGGTTTAGTTAAATTTGTATATTGAACCAAATCAAGATGGAATTGCTGTGAGGTTGACTTGTATGAGGTATTAAACTGTTTTAGCAGGGTAAATAAAGTTATTGTAACATTTTTCAGTGTAACATACTGTGTAATCCCCATGCATGGCACACTTGGTGTTTCAGCACTGCTTGCTGATATAATTATTTTATAATTACATGTTTATACAATACTAATAAAGAAGCCCGCCCTCACATCAGACAGTCTGTGCTTCCATTCATATAACTTGCCATCATTAAGCATGCACATTCAAATTTCACCATCAGCTATTCTTTTCAGACTTAATTCCATGTTTGATTTAACATTGCTCATTAACCAAAAACATTTAAACACACTAAATATTTACAACCTAATATGTGATCAGGAATTAATTAATAACAACACTGTCTTATTTTTGCTATTTTACAAATCTTAATAATTAGATGTAGATCTTAGTTACTTTGTTCCTTGTCAATGTTGTCTTTGAACTTGGTTTCCATTATAGCATCACAGACAACCCATATTTTTACAATGGAGTTCTTTTTCTAATTTCCCACAGTTTTCAGTTCCATATTTTTAATCTCTGCAATCATCTTTTTCACCTCTCTTATTGATAGTTTGTTTTTGGTTTTCAGTTTTCTAGTCTATCAACACTAAAGACAGCCATGCTTTCATCTCATTACTACATGTTATTTTTCACCACATCAAATAAACATCTCTATCCTGAGGTTAAATTCTCAATGGTTCAAAATATTTTTGTATTGAAGTAATTCATACATACCCAAAAATATGTTCCAAAGAACCTCTTTCTGAACTATCACATCTCTAATATATGCCCCTTGTCATGGGAATATTTTTCAAGTCTTATAGGGGTATAGAAATATTTGGCTCCTCTACAGTTGTTCGAGAAAAAACAGTGAGAGTCAGATGTCAAATCCTGTTCTCCACAGGAAACCATTGCTGGTGTGATTTCTAAGTGTGTGCTGTCACTGATTCACTTTTGGGAGATTTTTCCCTTCTTTGAGTTGAAGACCATTCATATATAAATTTGTAGTTGGGGGACTTGCTTATATTTTGTGCCCTTCTGTGTTTCGGGCATTATTTTTCAGTATTTTGGATTATCAGCTTTGTGTAAGCCAAAGATTCATACTAGGGCCAAAAATATTTGTGAGAACATTTCCATGCAAAAATTCTAAATTTTCTCACTTTATTTGCCTGTCTAGGTTTAAGACATATTTCCTGCCACTGATTATCTGTAATACTTCTATTTAAATGCCTACTCCATGTAGTCTTATATGCTCTACTTATTACTTTTTCCAGTCTGCTAGTTCTGTTCTGGCCTCAGTTAAAATATGTGCTATTTGTGGTTTAACAAAATTACTATCCAGCCTCTACATAGCTTCTTTGAACTCTAATATTAACTGTACATATGCAAGTTGATCTGAGATCAATAATTCAAAAATATGTCTAGTTTCCTCACATTTTGATACTTTATCTCCTTTTAACATCCACTCCCAAAGTCTGGGTTCTTAGTTCTCCTTTTTCTAATGCTTGTGACATTCCCTTATCTGTCTTTCTTTCTACTATATATACATAATATAAACAACTAGCATTATTCTATTTTCAAAGGTCTAACTTACTTTAACTTAAAGACTTGCATAATCCTTTTATGTATATAAGGTTGTACATTATGTTCTCTATATTGTTTTCTTAGATCTGGCAAAATGCATATGTGTGGTCCTATCATTACCTCATTGGGCACCATTCATGTGCTTCCATTTGGGCATATACTCCATATCCTGAATCAAAAATATTAATTTGTTCTAGATGTAGTTGTTATTATGTTGGCATGACAACTAAGAAGTTATCCATAGGGATTAGGGAGCATATATTTGCTAATAGACAAAAATATTCCAGAAATGCTTTAGGAAAACATTCATTGGTTTGGGTTGCTAAAAAGAATAGGTTTTCTTTTAGTGTTATAGACCATTAATTAAGTGATCATAGAGGGGTAATGTCTGTGTCATGTAATCAGTATTTGTTGTGGTGCAGCAGTTAGGGTTGTTGCCTCACAGCAAGAGGTTCTCCGGTTCAATTCTCAGATGGGGTCCTTATGTGCAGAGTCTGTATGTCCTCCCTGTGTTCGTGTGGGTTTCCTCCAGGTGCTTTGGTTTCTTCCCACATTCCAAAGACATGCAGCATGTGGACTGGACACTCTAAATTGGCCCTATGTGTGAGTATGTCTATGAGTGTATGGTACAAAAAAACACTGATGATGTAAATGACTCTAGATGATTGTCATTGCTTAAGTGATACCCGAACCCCATGTGCAATAATGGGAAAAGGGGTTGAGGATGTATGGATGGGTGGATATACATGTGAGGGTGGATTTATGTGTTATTCTGAAGAAGTTTTTTGTGATAATAGAGATGAAAGCTCTAAATTAAATTCTGTGGAGTCCAAGTGATGTTTTTCTACTCCGTTTCTTTGTCAATATTAGTTTTTCCTATTGTTCTCCCTTTCTCTTTTGTTGCCCCAAAGAAGCTCCTTAATTTCCTTTTTCATATTCTTCTGCATCTGATGTATCAGTTGACACATGTAAGCCTGGCCTACATAAAGAAACACTGATACCAAAAGCATCTTAATCATTTGTATCTTATTATCAATTTCCCTAAATAACAGTTTCTATAGTCTTATCTTACTTATGGTCTTTTGAGTAATTTCTTCTCATATTTCCTCACGTACTTGCTCAACATCTCGTTTCAACCAAATTCCCAAGTATTTCATCTTGTCATGACCCCATAAAAAAGGGAAGCTCTGTACCACGTCATGTGCTGGGTTACAGCTCATTATTGTAGCCTTTGTTTTTGCATCATTTACTTTATATGATGCTATACTATTAACATTATTTTAGTTTATCAAATATAATTTTAAATAATGTTGTGGATTGGGAACATATAGTATTATATCATTTACAAAAAGGACTATTTTCTTGTTTGTATTTCTCCAGTTATATGCAATTATGATTGTTTGTCTTATGTTACTGGCTGATGGCTCTAAATACAAAGCAAAAAAATAATGGTGAAAGTGGACAACCCTGCCTAGTTCCTGTTGTATGGTTATGCACTTCAGGCAGCTCACTTCCACACTTCACCCTAGCTTGAGCTCCTCTGTAGATCTATAGATATTAGATAATGTTATCCACATTTGAGGAAACCCAAATGCCGCAGGGGATCTCATCATACGTTCCCAACTCACCCTGTCAAATGCTTTTTCAGCATCCAAACCTATTAAGATTCATATATTATTATTATCCATTGCATCCATTTGAATCATAAGGATCCTGCTAATATTGTTAAATGTTTACCTACCTTCTATAAGCCCTCACTAACATAGGCATATTATTCTCGACAATACCTTGGCCATTCTTTTTGCCAAAAATCATCATATAAACTTTGTAATCATGATTCGGAATTGAAATATGTCTATGTGACCATGGATCAAAGATCCCCCTTTCTTTAGTATAAGTACCACTCCTGCTTCCTTTCAAGTCAAAGGCACATCCCCACCCAGAAAAATATTGTTAAAAACTACTAGCTAGACTTTTATTATCATCTGCTCCTTCTTTTTCCATGCTTCTATTGGAATTCCATTACTATGAGGTTTTTTTTTCTGCATTCTGACTTTTTATTGCTTTGTTAGTTTCAATTTCCTTTATTTTTTATGTTAACACCCCTCTTTCTATATCTGATACCCAATGAAATTTAAACAGTCTAAAATATATTACTATTTCCTGTGTGTTCTTCTTATCCTGAACAATTTGTTTATATAGTGTACTGTAGAACTTCACCATTAAAATTAATTTCCAGGGTCCACTTCTACTCTACCATTCTCATAATTCCTAATTTTAGTTACCATCCTTTCTACCTTTTTGCCTCAGACATTGAGACAACAACTTGGCTGCTCTGGGGTTATTGTCAATAAATTGTTGTTTTTTTAAACCATTGCTCTATGTTCATTCATGTTTTCTAAGTACTCTTGTAAAGTCATTCTAGCTTCTTTCAATTGCTCTTCAATATTATGTGTTCTACTTATTCTTTTTCTTCTTCTGAAAATTCTTAACTTTTGTTAAGCCCTCTATATACCTCCTATGAGTACTATTCATTATCACATTTACTTTCATTATAGCCACATTTATAATCTTCAGTTTGCAATCATTCCAAGTCTTTGCTGCTTCAGTTAAAATCTAATAATATTTCAGTGAAAGTTTGTTCGACCCAATTATTAAATGGATTTATTTTTCAGAAAACGCCAATATTTAACACAATATACTTTAAATTCCTTACAAAGCTTAATGTGTATAGGTGCATGATCTGACACTATCACCGGATATGTTTTCGTGATTCAGATCATGTTGCACTATTCTTTCAATATGTAACAGATATCTAATATTAAATGTAAGTAAATGAGCTTATTGATGTAATGAAAATAAAACAGAATAAATTATAGATTCACAACCATCTGAACCAAAAACTATCTAAAGATTCAACAATCTAGTATATAGCTTTAAATTAAGTAGCAATTTTGCAACACTGGTTTTGAATGAAAGTCAAAGGTAAATCCTTTTCTTAGCAGAGAGTAATTTGTAGAAGATAAGCATATGCCACTTAAATTAAAAATATTAAAGATACTAAAATCCCCAAAATGTCAGTGGCATTTGTCAGTTAGCCCCAATATATCAATTCATTGTGATGAAGTTGTTCTACTTGTTCCTTCTCCTCCTGCCGCTTTTCTCCCACTGGATCCCTCAGAGGGCCTGTGTATTCCATCACCCAGTAGAGCCCGCTGGTGAGCTAACCTCTCTGACCATCTCAGGGGGGAAATTCCAAAAAATCATCCTGACAAGGTACTTCAAAATCCACATGATTATTTGTATAAATGCCCAAGTCATGCTCAGAAAAAAGTCTCAAAACTTTTAGTAATTGCTAGCTAAGGATAAGTATGTTTTTCAGCATATTCTTTAGCATCCCTTAATAATGTATACTGTTTTCTCTCCATATTCCATTTACTAAATGGTTCTAATTCATTAAACTTCTGTTTATAGTCAAAGTTAAGAGAACTGAAAAACATATCATTGGTACTGCTACTGTTAAGCTCCTTAATGCTAATGTCTAGCTTTAGCAATTTATGTTATACCCAATAAGTGTTATTGTATTTGAGCCTGTGTACATATATACATTTTATATAGAATTTGTATTCAATGTTTAAATGTTATACATCGGATGTACTGATATATATATATATATATATATATATATATATATATATATATATATATATATTTATTTATATTTATATATAAAGACACACATATTTTAATTAATATCTGTTTACTTATTATGCATTTTTTATCTATTTATTTAATAATTAACTATCCCATGATGTGTATTATAAGTTATCAGACCTTATTTCTTTAAATCTTGAGTGTTGTGATTTATTAGGGGAGGTGTTGGCAATTTTCAGTTTTTTAAGTCATGCATTAAAAGGTATTTAAGATGAAAGGTTACTGTGTAAGTTTACTCTGAAGAAGCCTGTATTGTTGTGAGTGAAAGTGCTTAGTATTTTAATTTTTAATAAAGTCTTTACCACGTATTTGTGGTGGCGTAGCTTTTTTCACCTTGATTTGTTTATTTTGTGTTTTTATTTCTTGTAGTATTTTAGTCTCTTGCTACTACCATACATCCCTTATGAAATGCTGTAACTTCTCCCATAATATTTTTTATATCTTGTTTCTCTACTTTTGTTGGAATATATAGTATAGCCAGTGTAATTCTTACACCCTGTCAAAAAACTTTTCCCTAATACAAATCTTCCATGCCTGTCCCTCATTATTTCTTCAGTCTTTATTTCTATACTGTTTTTAATTAATTACTACTGTAAAAAAACAATAAGCTAAACTATTTTATTTTACTTAACTTGTATTCTTTCTCTTTCTGTTACAAACTGGTCACCCATAGTCTGTTTTAGCAGATATTGTGCCACTTTATATATTTTCTATACTATTGTCTCACCTGAAACTTATCTCTTATAAAAACTCACAATTCCATTCCTAACCAAGAAATAAACAGTATGTTAATTATATACATATTCTGCATAGCCATAGTGCTGACATCCCATTCAAACAGCAGAGTAAAGCTTTGTCAAACATTGTCATTCAGCTTTTATTGGACAGGAGAACAACTACTATAAATCACTGCTTTGTTTATTCCCTTACCTGCTATATTTTATTTCTGAAGCTGTCTATTCTATCCTTATGTTGCTACTCACCTTTGTGAAGGGTGAAGAGTAAGGTAAGTGAAATGTTAGTGCACGCATTTCATTTCTAATATGCTTTCATGACAATATGGATTCCTGAATGTTCTGTAGTATGCACCTATTCATTTGCTTCCTGTCCAATATTAGAAAATGCTAACAGAGTTAGAAAAGAATAAGCTTTGCTAGGAGTAGAAAGTCTTATCATGGAATTCAGAACTTGTGCCTAATATGGAAAGTCATAAACAAGTAGTCAGGAGATCTTAGTTATCAAAATTAATGTTGTTGTGCTCATTTTTAATTGATTAGTGGTTGTCCTATGAGTGTTAAAATAAACATTGTATTTAATGAAAGAAAGTATAAAATATCAAGCATACTGTAGTTCAAGGAGACAGGACCTTGATTTCCTAATTTCCCATGCACATGTTTCTCTGTGCAATAAAGGAGATTGTTATTCTCTGCTGAACTTTCATGTGAAAATTATTTGGTACCTTAACAGTTTGGTGCCATGTCTACTTGGATTTTTAAGACATTTTTGTGTGCTGCTACATTAGAAAATGCCACTGGGCCCAAAAGAAAGACAGGTTTTCTGTCAGGCAAGTTTCTGGTGTCCTAATATGCAGTTTTAAAATCTCAGCAGAGTCTAAAGACTCTACAGGTAAGCTTTACTAAAACTCTCTTCACTAGTTCTGATTGAATGTGAGTGGGTAAATTGTATGCATCTGGAAAATTGGGTGGCTGTGTAATCACCCATACTAACAGCTTTAAGTATAATTGTGTGCTAGTCAGGCCTAATCAATATATACAAGGACAGAGTATCCTTGTCACAAGGACTGAATTTCCTTGTCAAAAGACAGACCCCGGGATTCATGAAGCTCGGCGCAAGGCCGGTGTAAGGCCTGCACCGGCGGTGCAGTGAATAGTCGGCGTAGTAGCGCCATATGCATAGTAATGAGTGCGCGCCGCAACCACAGACACGTGCGTAGTGTACGTGAGCGAGCCCAAGTAGGATGCGTCCGGAGGCGTGGCTAAGCCGGCAGGCGATGAGCAACCTAAAGTGCTGACTGCCACAGTCCGCCCATAATAGTAATGGCACCAGCCAGGGCCTGTGCAGAATGAAACGCACGCAGAGTATGCAACATAGTACCCGTCCCAACAAAACGGAGAAGCAAACACAACCCACGAAGCCCTAAGTGTACCCGTCCAAGGAACAAAGGATACGCGTAATACTGTGTTCGTCCCGCAATGCACTGTCAGTGGGCATACCCAGAGAAGGTGTACCGCAGCATGTCAGCGCCGCACTGACATAGGAGTAGCGACTAAGGTTACCACCTGTCCCACTTTGCGAGGGCAGTCCCTCTATGGGCAGTTGTGTCCCGATAAAAATATTAAAACGGCAAATGTCGCAAGATTGTAGGACATAATTATATCCCATATTTTATGTAATGGTTGCATAAAATAGTTATTTCCGTAACTAAAATACCTAAATGTCACAAGAAACAGAATAAGCAACTAAACTGCTACAAGAATAAGCTTTTATTTAGGCAAACAAGTGAAGTTCTATGCTTTGTACTGACCGTGGGTATGTGTCGGCCTGTAAAATCTGATGTGAGTCCCAAAAATGTCCCACCTTAGCCATTTGAAAAGGTGGCAACCCTAGTAGCGACATGGCCATGGTCACCAGGGTTACCAACTGTCCCACTTTGCTATGGACAGTCCTCATTTGACAGTTGTGTCCCGCCAAAAATCGAAAAATGGCAAATGACCTGAGATTTCCGGACAAAAATATTCCCTCAATATACCTCTAATAGTAGCATAAAACATATATTTTGTATATGAAACACATACATGGCATAAGAAACAGAATAAGGAACCCAAATGCTATGAGAATAAGCGTATATTATGGCAAAAAAGTGAAGTTCTGTCATCTCTACTTGCTGTGGGTATGTGTTGTCCTGCAAAATCCAATGTTTCCACAAAAGATGTCCCACTATGGGCATTGGAAAAGGTGGCAACCATAATGGTCACAAGCAGTAGTGAGAGTACACAGCCGGGTAGCTGTGTCGACATAACAACAGGAAGGAACCAAGATACCCTAAACACAGGCAAACATGTGCATAGCAACATGTACCACACCCAGCAACGTGTTCATCGCATACACAGGACGGCGTATGTCTAAGCGTAATATCCAGAAGCAGAACCCATGCATGCAAATGTAATACACAATAGCCCCATTATAGCATGTAAGTCCCACCCATGTACGACCGTGCACCCAACCCAGCTAGCAGCCTTGCGCAGCTACACACCTACACACAATGGGCATACCTGAAATGTGGTAAGAAGTATCGTTTTAGGCAGTGCCACGCTGGCAAATATGTACCCCACATGTCACCAACCCACCTCAGGTACAGATATGCAAATGGCTGCATGTGAATGTGTCGGCAGAATGTGTACATCCCGCATGTGGTATGGACCCGTCCAAACCCTATAGGCTTGCACACGCCACGGTGCACATAACTGTACACATGTGGACAAGTCGGGATGTTGAACCACCGCACCGATGATTAGCTATGCAGACAAGTCAAACACATATAGCGGAACATGTGCCTACCAAACAGGACGTCCTAACAGGGTGCCACAGGCACAGAAGGGAAAGGTGGGACATCACATGTGGAGAGTAGCATTGCCGGACGGCCAAACACCCACGGCCAAGGTAAAGGACGGAACAACATGCATATGGCCGGATGGATGTTGTTAGAAAAATATATATAGAAACACATATGAAGTGCCAGTTTAGAAGCAAAATACTATATAATGCATTGAATTGTACTGTACAATATGGCAGTAGAAATGATCATGCATGTAATTGGTGAAGCTTAGCTGCAGTGTGATCGAACTCTGACCCTGGCAGTAACCAGTTCAGCAGGCTTATGTCTCTCAGCATTAATTATCTGCTGGGTTACAGAAAAATAAATGTATGTACATGTATAACTTCCTCCCTTCCACTGAGGAGGATGGTTTTGTGAGCTCTATCAAGATAGAGTACAACTCCTTACCAGAGCGACAAAGCAACGTATTAAGAAATGAACTGACTATTGTATCGACACAGTCCAGGGTCCTTGAAAGAGCAACAATTACAGAAGGACACTGTAATTGACCAGGTGCCTTGCAAGGCTGTGTTATTCTCATGGGAAAACATTTTAAAAGCATTACCTCAGCACCCTCGTATGAATAGAATATTGCGGACCATAGTGATGGAAATGCCCTGTGACTGACCACGGCAGTAAGGTGGGCAAAAGCTGATTGTAAACACTATATAAACAAATTGCTTCCTGTATAGAGTCAGACAAAACTCTTATACTTGTACTGTATAGTTTTTTGCCTCCCGGTGTACACTACTAAAACGTTGTGAACCTGAGCTTCCTGTGTTATTGACTGTCATTTAGAAAAGCCTACTGATTTCTACAGTCTGGTTTTAACAACTTATTTGACATTGTGGTCCTTCTTAGCCGGAATTCCCTTGGTAAGCTACAGGTCAGAGTGCATGGGTGGTTAGACATCTGCACAGGAGAAGTTGCCTAAATGGTTCTTCTTGAGTGAAAAGACCTCCGACTGAATTGTTGTGTGTAAAGAGGCTGTCCACTGTCTGATCTGTGGCTGAAAAGCGGAAAACTGGATCCCAAGAAGAAAACGTGCAGTCATAAACGGGAGGCTCAGGTAAGGAGAGTTTGCCTCTTTGTCTCTGTTGTAGATCAGGGACCAGGCTACATTGTGTTTCTGTTAACAGTTGTGATAGCAGGTCGAAGACCAATCCAAGTAGTTTTACATTTGGACATAGATCAGGGGAACACAGAGTAGAGTAAATAGTCATTGTAGACACTACAGTGGATACAGGGAAGGAGATACCACGTGGTACGAGAGAAGGGTTACGTAACAGGCACTTAGAAGACATGGGAGATTAGTGCACTAAGAGAACGTGAGAACCGCGCTTGACGGGTGATGAAGTATATGCAATTGCAGAGAGCACATAATGTGAGATATTCTGCAAAATGGGGTAATAAATATGACATTGATGGTATATTAGACAAAATATCGTTAGTGAAACATTGGAATCACTTAAAATGTGACGCAGATGTTCTAGGGTTACCACCTGTCCCACTTGGGACAGTCCCTCTTTGGCCAGTTGTGTCCTGCAAACAAACTGAACAAATGGCAAATGTCCTGATATCTTAGGACAAAAATATTTCCTATATTTTCTTTAATAGTAGCATAAAACAGTTATTTTGTATCTGAAACACCAAAATATTATAATAAACAGAATAAGCAACTCAAATGCTACAAGAATAAGTTGCTATTCTGGCAAAAAGTAAATTGCTGTCCTGTGTACTGGCCGTGGGTATGTTTTGCCCTGCAAAATCCGACGTTCCTAACACAAATGTCCCACTTTGGGCACTTGAAAAGGTGGCAACCCTAAGATGTGCAGGCTAAAAAACAGCGACAATTGGGTATCCCTCAAGCACATAGGTGGATTGAGGTAGTGAACCGAAGGGAACAGAAGACTAAAAATGCGAAAGCATCATACGTAGACAAAGAAGATAATAATACAGTAGTAGCGACGGCCCCTCCACCCCCTCCGATACCACATCCAGGATATGAAGCGGGAGGGCAGGCTAGTCCCCCCCACGTTATCCTGTGGCAACAGAGGTATCACAACGACCAATTGTAAGAGAAGCTATTGAAACCACATCCCGAACACGTAAAATACCTAGGGACACTCAACTAAGAAGAGAGTCACTAGAACAGAGTGAGGAAATCTGTCAATTAATTGAAGTACCGAACCCTCAGGCAGGACAGGAAGGCCAGGACCCAACTCCCTTAGTGTATAGACCGTGGACACCGGAAGATATCCGGAAAGTCACAGAGGGAATTCCCTATCCACAAAGTAATCACTATTCACCATGCAATACCCCTGTATCTCCTGATAGAAAAGCAAACTGGGAATGGCGGATGGTACAGGATTTACAAGCTGTAAATCATGTAATAATACCTAGGGTACCGATGGTGCCAGACCCACACACTATATTGAATGCTATGAACCCGCAACAGAAGTATCTTACCGTGGTACATATAAGCTATGCTTCCTTTTCAATACCTATACATCCAGATAGTCCGTATTGTTTTGCATTTACATTCAGGGTAACAGATACAGCCATACCCGGCTATCGCAGGGATACTGTGAAAGTCCAACGATATTCGCACAGGAGATGGCTAGCAACATGCCGGGGTTTACTCCACCCGGGGGCAGTCAAGTTCTACTTTATGTGGATGATATCCTGCTTGCGGCCCCTACCCAGCAGCAATGTAGGGAAGATACAATAGCATTATTGAAATATTCAGCAGAACAGGGACATAAATTAAACAAGCATAAATTGCAAATACGGAGAATACAGGTCAAGTACCTGGGATATGTGGTATCCAAGGAGGGTAGAACATTAGATGACGATAGGAAGGCAGCAATTTCACAAGCACCCAAGCCAACTACCAAGAAGGGAATGATGTCCTTCCTGGGCCGACTAACTTTTGTCAAAGCTGGTTACCAAACTATGCTTTTGAATCGGCTCTATTGTCTGCTTTAATCTTTAATACACCTATGGCAGCACAAGATATACTACACTGGATTCCAGTAGCAGAAACAGCTTTCTGCAGACTAAAACGATTGATAGCTTCAACATCTGTTTTAGGTCTCCCGAATAATCATAACAGATGTTTTCAGACTGTAGATTGTAAGCAGGGATATATGACGTCAGTCTTGACGCAACAGCATGGAAGTAAGCAACGTCCCATAGCTTACTACTCATCGCAGTTGGACCCAGTGGCATGGTCATTGCCACATTGTGTACAGGCAGTTGTTGCAGCAGCCATGGCAGTACAGGCCTCGGCATCAATGGTATTATTCCACCCTCTCACTGTGAGAGTGCCTCATGCAGTTGCGATAATTTTGCTGCAAGAGAAAATAGCATTCCTGACCCGTGCTAGACATCTTTCTTGTTTGACCATATCCCTGAGTCAACTTCATATGGTGATTGAATGCTGTACAACATTAAACCCATCAACGTCACGTCCGACACCTGTGTATGGCACACCACACAGTTGCCTACAGGAAATGGAGCAAATAACTTTACCCAGACAGGATATTACTGATATACCCTTAGATGATGCAGAGGTGACAGTTTATGTGTACGGATCATGTAGAAAGAGTCCTACAGGAAAGAATCAAGTAGGTTATGCAGTAGTTATTGATAATGAGATTGTAGAAGCCCAACCCCTGCAGCATAACTTGTCTGCTCAAGCAGCAGAATTGATAGCTTTAACACGTGCTTGCACTCTAGCGAAAAACAGATGTGTGGACATTTATACCGATAGTCAGTATGCTGTCTCTACAGTGCATGTTTATGCGCAGCAGTGGAAGAATAGGGAATGATAACATCCACTGGTAAACCGATTAATCATGCGCAATTGATCTTGAATTTATTAGATCCCATTCAGTTACCTACTAAAGTAGCTAATTGTAAATGTGCAGCTCATACAAAGCAACAGGATAAGATTAGGAAAGGTAATGCACGAGCTGATGCAGCTGCAAAACAAGCAGCCTCACACTCAGAAAGTGTCTTTTTGAATGAGGAATGACAATCCTCAGAGATTCTACATTTAGAAATGTTAGAAACAATGCAAACATCAACTACGAAAGCAGAAAAGCAGACGTGGGTAAGACGAGGAGCAATCCTTGAAGACGGACTGTACATCTCCAAAGTGAGAAAGCCAATATTAACGCCTAATTTATTCAGATATGCGGCTTTGTTGAGCCATGGGTAGAGCCATGTCTCAACAGGGGGGATGGTACAGTTGGTTAACAGAATATTCCTAACATACGGAATTAGGAACCACATACAAACATTTTGAGCAGCGTGTCATATTTGCAGTAAACATCATGCACAGGGAGCATTTCAACCGAAGCGAGTGAGTTTCCCTACACCACCATATCCGTTCCATACTATTTGTATGGAGTTTATACAGCTGAATAAATGTGAAGGGAAGAAATATTGTTTAGTGATTATACATATGTTATCAAAATGGGTAGAAGCATTTCCAACCAGGAACCGGATGCAGCAACAGCAGCAAAGGTCCCAGTAAAATAAAGTATCCCTAGATCTGGCATACCGGAAAGAAGCTACAGTGACAATAGAACACATTTTGTGAACCAGACAATCCAGCAACCTGGGGATTATTTGGGATTTCCTTGAATAATCATTGCATCGTACAACGCACAGCCAGCATGACTGGTGGTGAGGTACAATGGGATCTCGAGAAATAAGTTGAGGAGGTTGATGAGTGACACCCAGACGAATTTGATTTGCTGTCTACCTCTAGCATTGCTGAGCATGACAACAGTTCCAAATGTAAAGGGTTTGACCCCCTTTGAAGTAGTATTTGGAATGGCATATTATGTGCCACAGTGGAAAGCTGTCATGCCTGCAGAGCTGGAGGTCGATGGCTCATTAGCCAGTTACATGAGAGGATTGTTAACCAATAACACTGTTTTGCAGTTAAACTCTTTTTCAGATAAAGAGCAAGCGAAGCCGGACGCAGAGCTGACTCCAGTATCCTGGGTGTGTTTGACTGTTATCCAAACAAGTAACCGGACGAGTCCAACGTGGGAAGGTCCGTACCAGGTACTGTTGGCAACGCCTACTGCAGTAAAGTTTGCGGAAAGGTCGTCCTGGGTTCACCTGACCCTTTTCAAACCGGTAAAGAATATCCAGTCTGATTTACATGTTGTAGCCGATATACCATAGAGACAGAATCACCCAGGGCAGAGTGTATAACAATACAAAGCAACCCCAAAGACATTGGTTTACTGTCCTACTGATCATACACCTATTAACCATGTTTGTGGTGACTTTACTTTTGCTGGGATCTTTCCTGCATATAACTACACAGATACAAATAGTGAGACGTGATGAACTGGCCACAGATTGGCATCCAAACCTCAACACATACCTAGCCATGACGTGTGCATGTACAGACTATGAACATTTCAAATTGCTGGGTTTGTACTGCCATACCTACATCATATGGAGGACTTCCGATGTATGCTGTCCCCTTGGTGATAGATTGAGACTTGTGAATATTTACCTTTTGATACAGGTTCTGTGAGATCACAGGACAAAGTGGCACTGTACTTACCTGTTACACAAAAAGGAATTGTTTGTTTTCATAAACATGATACAGTCCAAGTTGGTGGGAGTAATTGTAACATAACTGTGTCTTACAAATGTCATATAACAGCCAAAGATTACAGTACTAGTTGTAGCACCATTCATGATTTGTATTTAAGCTTAATGAGAACAACGTGGAAAGATGTGCAGAAACATCCTGAATTGTATAAACAGTTGTCTGTTATAGACAGGAAAATGTTACATGCAGAGTTAACCCGCATCAGTAGTAAAGTAGAATATTGTTATTTTGTTTGTGGGAAAAAGCATATCAATGGTTACCTGAGAATTGGTCCGCAGTTGTTTTTGGGTTATCTGGCTCCAGCCATATGACATACTGCAGAATTGCCTCTGGGTACGAAACGAAATGTAAGAGATATAGCTCAAAGAACTGGGAACTCAGTCGAGAAACCTACTAATCCAGTGGGTGAAATGGAAGCTGTTTGGAAAAATCATTCTTCTGCAAGAGATAAAGGAAAATTGACTCATATGGACTTGAGTGACAGTGTTATATCCTGGCCTGGAACAATCCCAGCTTATGGAGCAGTGAAATCAATCAGGGAACTGAGGAAGTTGTCAAAACCTCTCGAAGGAATGAGCAATGCGACTGTTCGCTCTCGAACTTGTGACTGATGAACTGAATGCAATGAGAACTGTTGTGCCACAAAATGTAATGGCTCACGACTGCACCCTGGCGGCGAGAAGTGGTACGTGCGCGCTTATCAAAGAAGACTGCTGTGTTTAAGTACCACATAATAAGCACGAAATCAACGACCACCTAGAGGTAATACAGCAGGTATCAGCCATGGCGGAACCAGGCCCAAACCCACTGACGAACTATTTCCAGAAACCATTTGGTGGATGGGGTTCACTCATACTGAATATCTTGATTGCCATTTGTGTTGTTCTGCTCATATTGGGAGCATGTGTCTGTTGCGGGATACCTTGTATGAAAGTATTAGTCAGGGACTCTGTTGACGTATCTGTAACCGAGACTATGTATCAAGACCTGGAGTGGGATTTGTTAATACCAAATGAAATCCTTTCTGAAATGTACAACAAATGACTTGCCTAGTTAAAAGTTCCAGAGAGGAAGAGGCTAGGGAATGAAATAATGTTGTATATGTTTCTGGATAGAATAGAAGCAATCAAAGGAGGGAGAATGTTAGAAAAATATATATTTAAACATATATGACGTGCTAGTTTAGAAGCAAATAGTGTATAATGCATATTATTCCATTTTACAATATGGCAGTAGAACTTATCATGCATGTAATTGCCTGTAGTGTAGCTGCAGTGTGATCGAACCCTGACCCTGGCAGTAACCAGTTCAGCAGGCGTATGTCATTCAGCATTAATTATCTGCTGGTTTAGAGAATAATAAATGTATGTACATGTATATCTTTCATCCTTCCACTGAGGAGGATGGTCATGTGAGCTCTATCTAAGATAGAGTACAGCTGCTCACCAGAGAGACAAAGGAACCTAGTAGGAAATGAACTGACTATTGTATCCGAACAGGCTTGGAACCTTGACAGAGCAGAATTTACAGAAGGACATTCTAATTGACTATGTGCCTCGCAAGGCTGTGCTATTCTCATGGGAAAACATTTAATAAGCATTACCTTAGCACCGTTGTAGGAATACAATATTGTGGACTATAGTGATGTAAATGCCCTGTGACTGACCACATCATTAAGGTGGGCAAAAGCTGATTGTAAACACAATACTCATACAGCTGTTTCTTGTATAGAGTCAGACAAAACTCTATACTTGTACTGCATAGTTATTTGCCTCCTGGTGCACACTATTAAAACGTTGTGAAACTGAGCTTCCTGTGTTATTGACTGTCATTTTGAAAAGCCTAATGAGTGTTACAGTCTGATTTAAACAACGAAATTGACAGATGTGTATGTCCTAGCATGGGAATAGGTCAAGCCAACCACCACAATCACCATGTGTACCACATACAAACAGCCAGTAACACGCAGTAGTAATGCATGAAGGCATACACGACTGTGGGAATAGCACAGGACATATGGCACGTGCCAAGTGCAGATGCGTGACACAAAACCCCAGGATGGGGCTCCTGCAAAGAGGAACATGTGGGAACCACACCTCCCACAGCTGTGCCGTCAAGGAAAACACATGCCAAACACACAGCAACACTACCGTCCAACCCACGACCGCAACGGAGGCTGGTCAAACACCACCATGAAGCGTGCACAAACAGGGACATGTGTAACCGTTGCCTTAACACCCCCCCATAGGCCAAAGAAGAATAGAATGGACATATGCATGTAATGTTGTGAAGGATGTGTGGTAGTCCTCAGTATCACAGTGGTAGGGACACAGATACACTGTAATCAACCGTGACGTATGTGCACTGTAGACAGCATACCTGCAGGTAATACAGAGGACAATCACGTGCCACAGAAATATACACATGAGAAAGAGGATAGGGATAGACAAGTGTAAATGGGACAAACTATGAATATAGGTTCATAGGTCCATAGGTACAGGGTAGGCTATCTACCCAAGTTCAGCCATAACCCTACACCATAGTTAGGATTCCTTTGCCAACCTTCCGGTCCGGAGATAAAATGCTTATGATATTGCCGCACCTCTGTCAAGCAGTGATAATGATGTAATTCCTGGCCTATATCTGCAATCCCCCATCCAACGGACAACATACCCCCGAACAAGGCTAGCAAGGATCTCTGCCTCACATGTACTGTGATGTAGATCCACAGCATAGTGAGTGTCTGGGTGACGTATGTGTCACTCCAACACATCCTATTAATGACCGCGCCAAGGTTCACGCCACCTGCCCTTGTGGTTCCGAGGGATGTAGATACAGTAGGTGAAGCATAGACATGACATATGGGTCGACATGGCCTCGTATGTCAGGCACAGGTCAACACTGAACAACAGGTATGTGACCGAATGGAGCAGGGGTCCTACAAGTGGGGCAGCATTACACAAATCCATGACACCCTGCATCTGTATGACAATTAACCTATGAGGCCTTCCCAGTTGCTGTAGGTGTCGGGTCAGATACCCTCCGAATGGGGCAATGTAGTCAATCATAGGTGTAACACGTAATGAGTACAAGGAGACAATGACCTACCCTGATCTAGATGTGAATCCCTGCACAAACAGGTGGGCAATGTAGAAGTCCCACCGAACCACGATAGCAACGTGTGTGTTGAACGAATGGTGACCGACAACCTCTGTCCCCTGATCCCTGGTAATCACCCCTGCGCTCAGTGGACTGCCACCCATATGCTGGACAGGGGTGACCTAGTACTCCTCGACAGGTATGATGTTGCATTACCTTGCATTTAGCTGTAGGCCATGTCCCTGACAGCAGATATGCATATCTGGGAGGCCCCTTTGAAGGATATCCGTGTCAGATGTCCGTCCCACTATGGCACCTGTTTCGCAGTCATCTACAAACAATGTCGCCCATAACACCCCTGTGTGTGCCTGTACTGTGGAAATGTAGATGTATAAGAGGAGTGGACCCATGGAAGAGCCCCGTGGGACACCGCCTGCGACAGGCAGTAGGTCCGACATGCTGCCAGCAACTATGACCGCGGGCCGTGCCACATAGATAGTTTACAACCCATCCTGCGATGTACGTGTTCACATCCAAGCCGATGGGTTTATCAATGATACCTGAGGGGGGTAATGTGTTGAAGGCCTTTGCCAGGTCGAGGTAGGCTGTATGGACTGCAAGACCCCCATCAATGGCCTTGGTGACTGTCCCGAAAACGTCAACCATGCTTCAAATTCATGAATCGTCCCTGACCAAGCCAAACCGTGTTGGATGCAAAGTATGCAGGTCCCCTATGCCTTCATCTACGAGCCGCAGTATGATCCCTTCCCATGTCTTTGCAGATAGGTCTCCTCATGGTAATGGGACAGTAATAACCAGGGTCAGTGGAGGCATTGGCCCTGTGACGTGGGACTACAGTCGCCGTGCGACACAACCCGGGTACGTTACCCGAGGTGAGGCTACAAAGAAACAGCTGTCCTAACTGTGGGTCTAATTCCTCAATGAGATCGTGGAGTACACAGTCGGGTCACCAGCTGGTCTCATGGATGCTATGTTCACTACCCTGGAGAGAGCATGTCCCACCCGTGCGTCACAGAACATTTGGGGACCACAAACCGCCGGTACAGACATCTCTTCATGTGGGGGGGAGGGTGTGGAGATGTCCTCACCGAACCTGTCAGCCCGTATTTTGGCAATGTGTGTATGTTGAGTAAACTCCACATCATCGTGAACCCAGTCAGAGCATATGTGGGAGTGACCTCCCAGGTGTCCAGCATAGCAAATGAAGGCTGTATGATTGTCAGCCAGGTCCATGTAGATATATCTGTGGAACGTGTCCCAGACCATGTCATGACAGCCTGTAGCTCTACACATATAATGACCAAGGGTGTCATACCTCACAAGGTGTCTGCTCCGCCTTGTAGTAGCCACCTCCTCTCGCTGTACAGCTTGTGTATGGCTGGGGTACACCACACTGGATGCTTGGCATTGGTACAATGAACCACAGTTGGGTAAGGGAATGCCTGATCCATGCAGTCCTGTAGGTACCGGTAGACGGCATATGTAAGTGATGCAGTGGCTGCAGTACTGTTGACCACTGGCTCAGGGTCCTTAAAGGAGACCACAGTAGTGTTCAGAATTGTGAATTCTGCCTTTGAGAAAGCCATGTGTATGGTAACCGCAACACCCACAGCAACGGATGTCAATAGCAGAAGCCATTGTCCAAATAACATAGATTAACTTCGCATGACAATATGTATTATCATACATGTATTGACACGTGTCTGCTAATTACACTTGCAAATGGCGGTAAGACCGGCTAAAGTGCCCGTGATTTACCTAGTCTGGAGGTGTCGTTCGACAATAAAGTGGCGATACTTCCCAACCGGGACCTCTGGGGATTAATTAAAGCGGTTGTTAACCTGCAACATTGATGTACACCATTTGGTTCCGGTCTCGAAAACATGGTTTCCGTAGCACTACACACTATGGGTAGTCAAGCAGACATCCGCGATTGGTGAACACACAGCAGCAGTCAAACCCACTGGCCACACGGACACAGTCCGACAAGCTCTACACTTTACATATGCACATTGGTGTCCATTGTAGGACCCAAAAATTTTCCCGTACGGAATGCGTGCCAGCCTCCGTCATCACCCACGTGAACCGATTGTCGTGACCACGTCACAGCTACACATATGCACCGCAAGCGTGTTCAATGTTGATGATAGCTGTCCATGAAATGCAGCACATATGCACAGAAATCCCCAGGGTACCGAGTCCATAGAAGTGCGTCCACATCACAGTCCCGCACACATGAAGGATGTGTAATGGGTACTGTCGATTGTTGCAGTCAAGGGATCCTGGGTATGTAGAAACAGGGCTCGGTGTCGTTTGGCAGGTAATCCTTTGTCCCGCCCCGTGGGAGGGATGTGGGCGTAGCACCTGCCTTACTCCCCACTAATAATGCAAAGCATCCACCGGAGAATGCTAAATGCAGGTGTGAAATGTGTACAGCCCTATACCAGTGTCCAGTAGGCAATTCTCATGGATGGACAAGCGTCACACCAAGATGGCACCCATAACTGCAAACCCGATGGAATTACACTGCCGCAGTAAGGCATTACACAGGTAATACACATAGGGACTACACTTGACATTCCCCATACAAACAACACAGAGAACCAGCTGAGAAAGTCCAAAGCAGAAATGAGGTACTGTAGAAACGGTCAGTGACCACTCAGAGCCCACCAGGAATTAAATGCAGTCACCATAGTTTATTGAAGCTTTTCGTCTGCTTCATAAGCAGACTTCTTCAGAATACATACAATGCAGTTCAACCTACTACATTTAAAACCCTTAATTGGTCAGTAAATTAGATGTGCTAAGTATTAATTAAATGCCTTAAAGGCAAACAAACTAAAAACTTTACTTGGGTTACAGATTCCACACAGTGAGTAAATCAGACATTGCTTCAAAAGTATATTCTTCATAGAAAAATAAAAATATATGTATATATATGAAAGAAGAACCAACATAATGTTTTCCAAATGTCTGAGTGTATAAGCTACATATATATGTTCTAGGATTGTGCCAATATATTAAAAGAACTAGAGACACCTAGTAATATAAATGAACCATAATATATAGAGATAAACCTTATGATTATGACTAATGTAAAATATATCAATGAAATGTAAAGATTCACAATGTGGTAAAGTAAATATTCATTTAGAAGGTTAGTTAAATAAATCAATTCAGACATCCTTGTCAAAATACTAAAACAAGGCCAGCGAGGTGCTCTGCCTCACATGTACTGGGATGTTGTTCCACAGCATAGTGAGTGTCTGGGTGATGAATCTGTCCCACCAGCACGCTCTATTAATGACAGTGTCAAGGTGTACGCCACCTGCCCTTGTGGTTCTGAGGATCTAGATTCTTTAGGTGAAGCATAGTCATCAAATCTGGGTTCGACATGGCCTTGTATGCCAGGCACAGGTCACCTCTGGGCAAGTGGTATGCGACTGAATAGAGCTGGAATCCTTTCAGTCGGTCAGCATAACACATATTCCTGAGACCCTGCATCCGCTTGTCGATGAATTGACGGGGCCTTTCCAGCTGCTGCAGGTGTCAGGTCAAATACATTCTGAACGGGCATTGTACTCAATCATAGGTCTAATGAGTGATGAGTACAAGGGGGCAATGACCTCCCTGATCTAGATGTGAATCCCTTCATGATCAGGTGGGCAATGTAGAAGGTCTACCTAACTACGTCAGCAACGTGTGTGTCCAATCAACGGTTACCGACAACCCGGGTCCCCAGATCCCTGGTAACTCCCTCTGTGCTCAGTGGATTGCCACCTATATGGTAGCTAGGGGTAACCTTGTTCTTCCCGAAGGGTATGACTATGCATTTCCCGGCATTTAGCTGTAGGCCATGTCTCTGGCACCAGTTATCCATATCTGTGAGGCCCTTCTGAAGGATATCTGTGTCAGATGTGTGTCCGACTATGGCACCCAGTTTGCAGTCATCTGCAAACATTGTCAGCCATAACCCCCCTGTGTTTGCTTGTACTTTGGAAATGTAGATGCCGAAAAATAGTGGACCCAGGACTGAGCCCCGTGGGACACCACCTGTGACCGGCTGTGAGTATGACATGGCGCCAGCAACTATGACCGTGTGGGTTCTGTCACTTAGCCAGTTTGCAACCCATCTGGCGATGTATGTATTTACATTCAAGCTGACGGGTTTATCAATGATACCTGAGGGGGGTATTGTGTCAAAGGCCTTTGCCAGGTCGAGGTAGGCTGTATGGACTGCTTTACCCTCATCAATGGCCTA
The DNA here is from genome assembly GCF_019279795.1 of Protopterus annectens. Taxonomy (NCBI): domain Eukaryota; kingdom Metazoa; phylum Chordata; order Ceratodontiformes; family Protopteridae; genus Protopterus; species Protopterus annectens. The sequence continues at coordinate 1,412,328,090 of NC_056732.1, read as the reverse complement.
GGTGACTGATCCTAAAAAGTCAAACACGTTTAAAAGGCATGATCTGCCTTTGACCAAGCCAAACTGGGTTGGATCCAAAGTATGCAAGTCCCCTATGTCTTTATCTATGAGTTCCATTATGATCCTTCTCCATGGCTTTGCAGATAAGGCTTGTCAAGCTAATGGGATGGTAATTACCAGGGTCAGTGGAGGCACCATCCTTGTGAAGTGGGACTACAGTCGCCTTGTGCCACTACTTGGGTACGTATCTTAAGGTGAGGCTAAGATTAAACAGCTGTCCTAACTGTGGGTTTAATTCCCCATTGAGTTCATGGAGTACACAGCTGGGACACCATCTGGTCCCATGGATGCTGTGTTTACTGCCTTGGAGAGAGCATTTCCCACCTGTGCGTTACAGATGTTCCAGGATCTACAATCCTCTGGTATAGATATCTCTCCATGTGGGGGGGAGAAGTTAGCACCGAACCTGTCAGCCAGTATGTTGGCAATGTGTGTAGGTTCAGTCATCTTCACATCATTCTGAACCCAGTCTGAGCATATCTGGGAGTGTCCTCCCAGGTGTCCAACATAGCTAAAGAAGGCCTTATGATTGTCTGTCGAGTCCTTGTTGATTTCTCTGTTGAATTTCCCTGGATGATTTCATGACAGCTTGTAGTTCTTCACATATAATGAGCAAGGGTGTCTTACCTTACAAGTATTCCACTCTATCTTGTAGTAGCTACCTCCTGTCATTGTAGAGCTTGTTCATGGCTGGGGTCCACCAGACTGGATGCTTGGCTTTGGTACAAAGAGTCTCAGTTTTGTATGGGATTGCCTGATCCATGCAGTCCTGTAGGTGCTGGTGGAAGGCATATGTACGTGATTCAGCGGTTTGAGTAATGTTTACCACTGGCTCAGGGGCCTTAAAGGAGACCACAGTAGTGTTCCGAAGTGTGAATTCCGCTTTTGAGAAAGGCATATGTATGGTAACCGGCACCACCCACAGCATTGTATGCCAATAGCAGAAGCTATTGTAGGTTGTCCAAACACACGTGTCCGCATACACATGGAACATCATAGCAATAAACCAACGCCGGATGTGGGTAATGCTAGATATACCCACGGCAGACGTGGTGCGTTCCCGAGTCCGACGCCCGAGGGACCACACACATAGCCGGCCTTAGGCATAGGCCAACCAGGCAGCTGTCTAGGCGCCGCCTACCGGGCACCTTTCCAGCCTTTATTTTTTGTAGGTAGACCAGGACGGGGGTAGCGGGTGATGTGGCGGTGGCACCATGGAGTCCTTCTGCCTAGGGCACCACTTGACCTAAGGCCACTCTTGCCGTGGGTAAATACAGCAGTACCCACACCCAGACGCGGGTCATTGCTAGTATGCCATATCATCTATGGAAAGAAACCATATATTCCCAGACATAATGGCACAGCATAATGCCTGTCCGCCGCCCAAACGCAGACATACGGCACCCACGGCGGTGCGGACGTACTGCGAGATGTCCGTTACTAATGTCGACACTGTCTCGCTCTGTGAAACAAAGTCAACATAGCGATTCAATACTAAACAGCGACGGAGAGCCCGATGTCCCCGTTGTTGAGCTGTTCAACCTGTTCCGCCATGTTAAATGTGTGTAGCAGAGCGGGACTGGCCCAAACTAAGCAACGGACATGTCCGTGGCTCAGTGAAAGCCGTCACGCAATGTTAAACCCATGTAATATAGCGAGACAGGTTATAAATACCGAGGGTTAGTAATGGAAATAGGTCCGCTCGACCAGACCGTGTGCAATTACTATAACAAGATCTACAATGGGTACGCCGGCCAATCAGCGCACACGGTTAGGAATAATGGGGGACATGGTATCATAGACAGACAAACCGTGCCCATGTGACTCATCTAACATTCGTACACGGTCAGGGCAGTTCCGTACACTGGGCAGACAAGACCAAACCCAAAGCACCACAGGAACACCCTGACAATCGAAGGCCTGTATGCGTAGGGGATATAAGCCCCTGTGATCTGAACATCCCTGCGGTCACGACATATGCATCCTGGGCCATGAGCGGGAGGGAATAAGGAATGTTTAACATGTAGTACCGCACCTTTCCCAGCAGGAGAATGGATGCCTGTGACGTGCGTGAGTGCGGGGGGGTGGGGGATATGTAAATGTAGCTAAGTACCATGGGTATGCATATTAATGACACCGAACAGCTAACGTGTAGTGGTCACAGTAACCGGCAAATGTGAATGCAGTCCCATTTGAATTACGACTATAGAACATATAAATGTGAACGTGTACGTAATGCGTCCATGCTGCAAACACTGTTACATGTATAAAGGTGTACGTGCGTTCCGCACACATCCGTCAACCGGATCAGAGATATGTTACCTTGAATAGTCACAACTAACACAGACCACGTAACCACACAGACCCAGTAAACATATGTAAACAGAATACGGATATGCATGTGCGCCTGCGCGTAACCCACAATTAGGAAATGCAAGTGCTCGTGTGCATGTGTGATCCACTTGAAGCAGGGCAGGTTAAGGATGTGTCCTCCACGTCAACCAGACATGTCTCAAAAATGTCAGCCTCTGAAAGTATGGAATCGGGCAATGCCATGTAAAGTACCGTTAGAAATAGTGAGAAACACACGCTATGTGATGAGACAAACATAGAATGTGGATAGAATTACGTATGTGTTAATAGTATGGATTGATGACGGTTATGCATCAGTAACCCGACCCACTTGTCAGAAGGTGCCCCCATACGAATTGCGTTCAGTTGGCTCACACTTGTTGACCGGGCTAGGCTAGCTGGATATATGTCCAGTGTCAGCAGAGGCCCGTGGAGAAATGCTCCACACACAATAATAGCACAACATACCAAAGTACTCATATATGTAACCAAAAAAGAACAACAATAGAAAGTGTCCTGAAAGGACTGGTTACACACAGATCCCAGACGACAGACAGATATATGGCCAGTGGAAGCACATCACAATTATGGGATCAGGTCCCTAAAGAAGCAAGAAGGTCACACATGACACGCCAGCGAATTGCCAGATAGACACTGGTCAATGTAACACACAGCAAGATTAAGGGCCAACCAGCCGTACACCATGCCAGAACCTGTACAGTGGAAAGGTATGGCATGGTAATTGATGTGTGTACACAGGTAATCCACAGACAGTAACAAAGAAAGGTATGAAACGAGGGGTTCACATGTATATATCTACACACAGCAGTCCGACGGCCTGTATATATGATGCATGGACATAGATTTGTCACTTGAAAACAAGATGTAAACAACTACAGTTTATTCCATTTCATATTGATATAGTTATAATACAGTCATATTCATATGTAACATTGTGACTCTTATTTACATTCATATTTATACAAAATATGCTTTAATTGTACTTATTGATTCCATGCTTTGGAATCGTAATGCAACAATTATACACATTGATATACAATATCATGATCTACACACTACATTCTAAGGTTTACTCACAACATTTATCAACTATGTTTCAATATACTGATTGTATTGACCAATATTGTAGTTATATTAACACATTGTTGTTGTATTATTGTTTCCATTAAGTAATGTATGCAACACTGATTTGTATATGTCACGTTATCATCAAGACTTGGAGCACTGTCCACTTAACTATGAGCAGGTTTATTGATTAATTGACTTTAAACTGACTCTGAAGGAAGTGTATAAGGGACAACTATCTAATGTATTTCGTACTCCGACGATGCCCCATGTTAGTGGGTGAAAGAGCTCAGTATCTTTTGACTGTGGAGTGTATCGTTTTTGTCATTTTTTT
>NC_056732.1:1412283690-1412321377 GCF_019279795.1 Protopterus annectens | reverse complement strand
TTACTTGAAGCAGTTGCCAACCTGCAGCAGTACATCAATACCATTTGGGTTAATCGTAGTAGAACATGGGTTTCGTAGCACAACATAATATGTGTAGTCAAACACACATCCGCGAATGGGGAATATACAGCAGCGGTCACAATCACTGGCCACATGGACACAGTACAACATGTTCTACATTTTACATATGCACATTTGTGTCCATTGTAGGACCCAAAAATTTATTCCTACGCAATGTCAACCGGCTGCAATCGGGAGACCCAGATGATGTGACAGCTGTGACTACGGCACAGCTACATATATGCACCACCAGCGTGTTCAAGGTTGATGACAACTGTCCATGAAATGCAGGACATATGCACAGGAATCCCCAGATAGTCCAGTCCATAGATGTGTGTCCACATCCCATTCCCGCACACATGGAGGATGTGCAATGGGTACTGTCGGGGTTGCAGCCATGGGATCGTGGGTATGCAGAAATGGGTGTCGGACTTGATTGGCAGAAGATCCGTTGTCCCGCCCCATGTGCGGGATGTGGGTATGGCATATGCGTTACTCCGCACTGATAATGCAAATCATCTACCGGAGAATGCTAAATGCATCTGTGAAATGTGTACAGCCCTACACCAGTGTCCATGAGGCAGTTCCCATGGATGGACAAACGTACGGCCAAGATGGCACCCATAACTGCACACCTGGTGGAATCCCACAGCTGTAGTAAGGCAGAACACAGGGAATACATTTAGGGAGTACAGCAGACACTCCACATAGAATGTCAGGCCGCGTGAATACCGGGCGTACACAGCTCTCAACCTGCCAGCATGTGAATGGGGATCACCGCTTGCATACCGCTGAACAAATGTGTGACCTGCGGAACACATACTGATGGCACACCCACAACGTCAACTAGGAAGGTTATAGGATGGTTAAGCTATGGCGCACCCACATATAAAGAACATCCTTCAATGAATTAATAGGATCTACATGTTTCGCTCATGTAAAGTTGACAATACAGAGGCGGAATGTCCCAATGGGATATCTGCGGATTGGTGAAAGCAATTGTTAGCTTGCAACATTGGAATTCCACCATTTGGGTACAGTGGCGGATAACCCGGTTTACGTAGCACTACATAATATGGGTACTCAAACAGACATCCGTGATTGCTGAACATACGGCAGCAGTCAGACCCACTGGCCAGATGGACACAGTACCATAGGCTCTACACTTGACATATGCACATTGGTGTCCCTTGTAGGACCCAAAAATTATCCGTATGCAATGTGAACAGGCGGCGATCTAGAGACCCAGAAGACCTGATAGCCATGACTACGGCACAGCTACATATGTGCACCACCAGCGTTTTCAAGGTTGATGACAAGTGTCCATGAAATGCAGGACATATGGATCGGACTCCCCAGGTTGCCGAGTCCATAGACGTGCGTCCACATCCCATTCACGCACACATGGAGGATGTGCAATGGGTACCGCCGAGGGTTGCAGACATGGGATCGTGGGTATGCAGAAATGGGGCTCGTGTCGATTGGCAGATAATCCGTCGTACCGCATCCCGTGGGAGGTATGTGGGTATAGCACATGCTACTCCCCACTAATAATGCAAATCATCCACCGGAGAATGCTAAATGCAGCTGTGACATGTGTACAGCCCTCTACCAGTGTCCAGTAGGCAGTTCCCATGGACAGACAAACGTACGGCAAGATGGCACCCATAACAGCAAACCTGGTGGGATCACACAGCTGTAGTAAGGCAAAACACAGGGAATACAGATAGGGACTACAGTAGAGACTCCACATACAAAGTCAGACCGCCGTGAATACCGCGACATACAGCACTCAATCTGCCAGCAAGTGAATGGTGATCACCCGCTGCCGAACCGCAGAACAAATGGGCGACCTGCAGAACACATACTAATGGCACACCAACATCGTCACCTAGAAAGGGTATAGGATGTTTAAGCTATGGCATACACATATAAAGAACATCCTGCAATGGATCACTAGGCTCTACCTGGTTTCTTCGTCTTAATGTGAGAATACAGAGGCGGAATGTCCCAATGGGATATCTGCGGATTAGTTAAAGCAATTGTTAGCCTGCATCATGGGAACTACACCATTTGGGTTCAGTGGCGGAAGACCCGGTTTACGTAGCACTACATAATATGGGTACTCAAACAGACATCCGTGACTGCTGGACATGCAGCGGCAGTCAAACACACTGGTCAGATGGACACAGTCCAATATGTTCTACACTTTACATATGCACACCGGTGTCCATTGTAGGACCCAAAAATTTATCCGTACGCAATGCAACCTGGTTGGAGCAGGAGACCCAGATGAAGTGGCAGCCGTGACTACGGCACAGCTACATATATGCACCACCAGCGTGTCCAAGGTTAATGACAACTGTCCATGAACTGCAGGTGATATGCACATGAATCCCCAGATTGTCCAGTCCATACAGGTGCGTCCACATCCCATTCACGCACACGTGGAGGATGTGCAACAGGTACTGTTGAGGGCTGCAGCCATGGGATCGTGCGTATGCAGAAATGGGTCTCGGTGTTGATTGGCAGATGATCCGTTGTCCCGCCCCGTGTGAGGGATGTGGGTATGGCACATGCGTTACTCCGCACTAATTATGCAAATCACCCACCGGAGAATGCTAAATGCAGCTGTGAAATGTGTACAGCACTATACCAGTGTCCATTAGACAGTTCCCATGGATGGACAATCGTACAGCCAAGATGGCACCCATAACTGCAAACCTGGTGGAATCACACAGCTGTGGTAAGGCACAACACAGGGAATACAGATAGGGACTACAGTAGAGACTCCACATACGATGTCAGACCGCCGTGCGAATACCGGAGTACACAGCACCCAATCTGCTAGAAGGTGAATGGGGATCACTCGCTACCATACCGCTGAACAAATGGGCGACCTGCGGAACACATACTAACGGCACACCAACAACGTTAAGTGGGAAAGTCATAGGATCCTGACACTATGGCGTTCACGCTTATGAAGAACATCCGTCAATGAATTAATAGGATCTACATCTTTTGGTTGTGTCCGTTTGACAATACTGTGGCGGACATATCCTAATGGGACATTGGAGGATGACCTAAAGCTTCTCCTAGCCTGCATCATTGGATCTACACCATCCGGTTTCAGTTTAGAATACCCTGGTCAACGTAGCACTACATAATATGGGTAGCAACCACACATCCGCGATTGGGGAACATACAGCAGCGGTCAAACCCACTAGCCAGATGGACACAGTCCAACAAGGTCTACACTGTACATATGCACAATGGTGTTCATAGTAGGACCCCAGAGATTCATCCGCACGCAATGTCAACCAGCCACGATCGAGACCCAAAGAACTGACAGCCGTGTCACGGTACAGCCAGACATATGCACCCCCAGCGTGTTCAGGGTTGACGACAGCTGTCCACGGAATGCGGACATATGTACAGATATTCCCATATTGTAGAGTCCATAGAGGTGCGCCCACATCCCATTCCCGCACACATGCCGGATGTGTAATGGGTACCGCCGAGGGCTGCAGCCATGGGATCCTGGGTATGCAGTAACGGGCTCGTGTTGTTTGGCAGATAATACGCTGTCCCGCACCGGGAGGGATGTGGGAGTAGCACGTGCCTTACTCCCCACTGATAGTGCAAAGCATCCACCGCTAATGCGAAATGCAGGTGTGAAATGTGTACTGCTCCATACCAGTGTCCAGTAGACAATCGCGAGGGATGGACAAGCGTAGGACCAAGATGGCACCCATAACCGCGAACCTGGTGTAACCACACAGCTGCAGTGAGGCATAACACAGGAAATACAGATGGGGAAACCAGTAGACACTCCCCATACAAAGCCAGACCGCTGTGAATACCGGCGCATACAGCTGTCAATCTGCCAGCACCGAATGGGGATCACACGCCCCGCATCGCGGAAAAAATGGGTGACCAGTGGAACACATACTAATGCCACAATATAAACCCCAGCTAGGAAAGCCATACGATGGTCAAACTATGGCGCCCCCACCAATGAAGAACATCCTTCGTGAAGTAATAGTGTTAATGTCAATTGACCATGGAATACACATAATCCACATCAAAGACCCGCTGGCACCTTATGGCACACAAAGCACGACACACATAGGTAGATGAAACAGTCAACGAGACGTTTCATCCACGACAGGTCACATGTGGTATCCAAAGGTTACTCCATAGACATGTAAGCGCTATCACCCGTAGGCTCCGTGAGACGACACATAACATAGACGCGCCCAGGCTTTATATATCCCCTTACACTTCCATGTGTTACTTTCTGTGCAAACAATGAACATGTAACCACAGCATAGAAAGCACAGACGCAATGTTAACCACACACACATATGTTAACACCTCAGAAGGCATCCTATTAACACATGTATCATATGATATTGTACTATGCCGAATACTCATCATTCAATGATTTAACAATGTATATGGCAGATATGCATAGCATATCACTGTAATACAGCGGTACAGAACTGAAAGAGTGGACAAATGTGTGCTAACCCTACATCTGTACCTAAACTACATTCCCGCTACGGGACTTGCTCCACCTGCCTCTCAAAAGAGGCCTCATCAGTGTTCCATCGGTCAGCCCTGGTGTGTGGCCAACCCTCCACCTACTAATCCAAATAGATCCGCATTCTATAGCATAGCTGATGAGGTCCCCCCTCTGGTATTACAACCTGGACGCCGTGAAACACCGAATGTAGACGATGCCTTGTGATGTGCCCACATCCGCCGTAGGCATACGGCAATCCTGCGGCTGGCCAGGGCGCCGCACTAGTAGGGCCACCTGTCTAGTAGGTGTGTCATGTAGGTATACCAAGATGGGGGCACCATGTGCTGTGGTGGTGCGCCAAGGAGCCCTACAGCCTAGGGCAGCAGTCGATCTAAGTCCGCAGCCGTAGGAGGGGTAGTACGGTCTGCAGGTATGTGCAGACGTGCACATGAAACAGCGGTCCACAAGGATTACCCATGGTGGCGACACATGCACAGATGGCTGTAGCGGGACACACACACGCCCCTGCAGACGGCACAGCTAGACATACACACACCATAATTCAGCCAAGTACACACAAGGTGTATGGCGTGTACGGGTACACTGTCAGGACAGCAAGGATAGCTGTCTGTCACGATATCCAGCAGATGTCAATACGGTGTTCTGGAATACGGACAGTGCATGGACAATGAGTGGATACGCAACGTACCACAGTCATATGTGTCAGCCGTGCAAATATGCGATACATGGGAAAGACAGCCGTCCATGCTAGAGCAGCAGTACGGCCACAACATAGGTACATAGATATACAATGACAGAGATACAGACAGACACATGTGGCAGGCCCAGGTGTGTAATGTACACAGCATCACCCCACCACACCATAGCATGGTGCACGTGGAGATCACGCCACGGGCGTCGCCGACCACAACAGACACACAAGCAGTACACGAACATGCACCACCATCCAGAAACACAGGGATGGCGGCAGGATAGGTGTGTTCTGCGTAAACCACAAGGCAATACCGTATGAACCCATGCAGCTGGGAGCATGGACACACACACACATGTGGCAGGCATGGTGTTTGACCACACCCCCACATACCCAAACGCACAAACGTACGACACAGGTATGGAATGCGCTACGTGGACCACCGAGCACACCACCAGCAGAGGCACATGTACAGGTGGGTGGCAACATCCGTAAAGGAATGGCCGCTGATAGCCAAGGTTTGTGTTGGCGGCCTAAAAGCATGTTCAGCTGCAGAGGCAGCTGGAAACACACACACACACGGAAGGGCCGGGAGTCGAACCTACGCCTATCTACATGAACTCACTACAGTATGAAGCATTTACAGAATGCGCTAAAGAAGTTTACTGAGCACAGCGCTGTCAGAGGCATACTTCTAGGCGGGTGACATCACTGTAAGACAATAGCTGGCAATAGCCAAGGTATGTGTTGCGAAGCCTAAAAGCATGTTCATCAGCAGAGGCAGCTGGAAACACACACACACACACACGGAAGGGCCTGGAGTCGAACCTATGCCTATCTACATGAACTCACTACAGTATGAAGCATTTACAGAACGCTACTGAGTTTACTGAGCACAGCGCTGTCAGAGGCATACTTCTAGGCGGGTGACATCACTCGTAAGACAATAGCTGGCAATAGCCAAGGTATGTGTTGCGAAGCCTCTAAAAGCATGTTCATCTGCAGAGGCAGCTGGAAACACACACACACACACACGGAAGGGCCGGGAGTCGAACCTACGCCTATCTACATGAACTCACTACAGTATGAAGCATTTACAGAACGCGCTACCAAGTTTACTGAGCACAGCGCTGTCAGAGGCATACTTCTAGGCGGGTGACATCACTCGTAAGACAATAGCTGGCAATAGCCAAGGTATGTGTTGCGAAGCATCTAAAAGCATGTTCATCTGCAGAGGCAGCTGGAAACACACACACACACACACGGAAGGGCCGGGAGTCGAACCTACGCCTATCTACATGAACTCACTACAGTATGAAGCATTTACAGAACGCTACCGAGTTTACTGAGCACAGCGCTGTCAGAGGCATACTTCTAGGCGGGTGACATCACTCGTAAGACAATAGCTGGCAATAACCAAGGTATGTGTTGCGCCTAAAGCATGTTCATCTGCAGAGGCAGCTGGAAACACACACACACACACACACGGAAGGGCCAGGAGTCGAACCTACGCCTATCTACATGAACTCACTACAGTATGAAGCATTTACAGAACGCGCTACCGAGTTTACTGAGCACAGCGCTGTCAGAGGCATACTTCTAGGTGGGTGACATCACTCGTAAGACAATAACTGGCAATAGCCAAGGTATGTGTTGCGAAGCGTCTAAAAGCATGTTCATCTGCAGAGGCAGCTGGAAACAAACACACACACACGGAAGGGCCGGGAGTCGAACCTACGCCTATCTACATAAACTCACTACAGTATGAAGCATTTACAGAACGCTACCGAAGTTTACTGAGCACAGCGCGGACAGAGGCATACTACTAGGCTGGAGACATCACCAGCAAGACAATAGCTGGCAATAGCCAAGGTATGTGTTGCGAAGCGTCTAAAAGCATGTTCATCTGCAGAGGCAGCTGGAAACACACACACACACACACACACACACACGGAAGGGCCAGTAGTCGAACCTACGCCTATCTACATGAACTCACTACAGTATGAAGCATTTACAGAACGCTACCGAAGTTTACTGAGCACAGCGCTGTCAGAGGCATACTTCTAGGCGGGTGACATCACTCAGAAGACAATAGCTGGCAATAGCCAAGGTATGTGTTGCGAAGCGTCTAAAAGCTAGTTCATCTGCAGAGGGAGCTGGAAACACACACACACACACACACACACAAGGGCCGAGAGTCGAACCTACGCCTACCTACATGAACTCACTACAGCATGAAGCATTTACAGAACGCTACCGGGATTACTGAGCACAGCACTGTCAGGAGGCATACCCCTAGGTGGGTGGTATCATCTGCAGAGGCAATGCGTCCGATAGGGAATGAAGACAGAGTGCGCAGTCACGCAGCCTGTTACCATCCCAAGGTGGCCGTACAGTAACACGTTAGTGCTGCAGTCGGCAATACCCAATAACTACTGATCAGTACATCACGACAGGAATACGGGATGCACCACATGACAGTTTACCCTATGAGAGGGCACCCGGCACGCAGGATGTAGGCAGCCAATGTGGCATGACAGCCACATATGTGTCACCTGGATGGTCACCATGGCTATGCAGGATGCCATTGGCCATGGCTACACGCCTAGTAGCAGACATCGGTGACGACTGTCGTGTACCCCCGGCGGTGTACTGGCCATGCCTCCCACACCTAGCAGTTGCAAAGGGGAGACAGACATGCTCACAGGGTATCAACGCAGTCGGGCGCGGTGTGCACTGTACTGTGTGTCTATCTACACAGCTGCTTACTGGGCATGCTCAGACACTTAGACTCGGCACAGAGCAGACATGCATACACATGGTGCGACGGCATGGGTGGCAGAATGTGGACCGTCGTGTGTCGAGCCACACAACAGCAACCCGCCATGCCACAGACGTGGCCGCTAAGGGGATACAGGCATGCACCTCGGTATTACTGCAGTCGGGCGCGGTGTGCACTGTACTGTGTGTCCATCTACACAGCTGCTTACTGGGCATGCTCAGACACTTAGACTCGCACAGAGCAGACATGCATACACATGGTGCGACGGCATGGGTGGCAGAATGTGGACCGTCGTGTGTGTCCAGCCACACAACAGCAACCCGGCCATGCCACAGACGTGGCCGTTGCGAAGGGGATACAGGCATGCACCCAGGGTATTACTGCAGTCGGGCGCGGTGTGCACTGTACTGTGTGTCCATCTACACAACTGCTTACTGGGCATGCTCAGACACTTAGACTCGGCACAGAGCAGACATGCATACACATGGTGCGACAGCATGGGTGGCAGAATGTGGACCGTCGTGTGTGTCCAGCCACACAACAGCAACCCAGCCATGCCACAGACGTGGCCGTTGCAGCGGGGAATATCCAGGTGCAATTAACCATGGGTAGGACTGCCCTACAGTTTGTTGCATGCTACAGACCACCCTCCCAAACCCAGGATACCTGCACAGCCGTCCTGAGGACACTGGTGAGTGTGCATGCTCTCACAACAGCACCGTATTGGGTGACATCAACCACCCATACATAGACCGAACATTACCCATGACACAACACCCTACGCCACAGGTCCCGGTTTTCATACACGTGACTGCTGTGAAACAGCCATGAACCATACCCACTAGGGGGACGATACCAGTTCTGCCCATCACACATGGGGAGGATATGCTCCACACAGGATGTACATCCTCAATGGTGATGTCAGACCATATAGTGGATCCACTGGTAATCCACATCCTGCACCCAACACCGCATGGGAGACCTAAGTGACGACCTCTCCACAGCAAACCACACACATCATACGACCTGTGTGGTACCCTACAAGTCCTCCATGCCAGTGGTGAACACAGGCCGCACTGCCAACTCCCTTATGAATGCCTTCTCTGAGCACCCCAGGGATGTCTGCACCAAGCGATCATGATAACATCAGGACCTTGTCCACCAAAGGTAGGCACATGGTCTGGTGGACCCCAGCCACTGACAAACTGTACATCAACAGTTGGAGCTAATACATGACAGAGCAATATCAGTACCAGGGAAGCCATCACCCATTCATACCGGCCTGAACATACGGCCACACATACAATCATCCAAGGCCGCTTGTGGGAGTGGTACTGCAGAGGGCACATGAGACAACCATAGGGCCTTCCTTAACTGTGGTAGGGACATGGGTGGGAGCGCACAGTCATGGCCGGAAATGATCCAGAATGGTACAACGGTCACTGCACCCACAGACATTGTCAACAAACCAGCGGACATGTTCCATGCATACATCCACCCCCCCCCAAGAGGGGACATATCCATCCCACCAGAGTCTAGCCTCCAAAACATCTCATATGCCCTGGAGTGATCTGATATCTGTTAGGCGGTGAACACAGCACCAATGGGCCCCGATGGTGTCCCTGGCTGTGTGCTACCCAACCTCATTGAGGCCCTCGACCCACACATAAGGCCACTGTGTCATGTTAGCCTTACTACGGGCTAGGTCCCCGCTGGATGGCATATGGCAGCTGTGGTCCCACTATGCCAGGGTAGTGCTCTTATGGACTGTAGACATTCCCGCCCTATCAGCTTGACAAGCCTTGTCTGCAAAGCTGCGGGAGGTCCATACAGGTGCCCATGAATACAGACAGTGGTGTACAGCCAATACCGAACATACCCACAACGACTTAGTCAAGGGCAGATCCTGCCTCCCAAACCTGCTCGCCCTGTCTGGAGCGGTCACCAAGGCCATTGATGGGGTACGCCGGTTTGCACACACTACCATGACCTGGTGGGAGCGCTCAGAACACACTCCACGTGGGACTCATGGAAAGGCTCGCCAGCGTATATGTGGGGAGATATGTCACACGATGGTTCTCAGAATGGTTGGAGGTCACACCACACAGGGTTTGTGTTCCTGGTGCCGTGTCAGACTCAAAGCTGGTCTCGAGTGGAGGCCCACAGGGCTCAGTCCTGGGACCCCTGCCGTTCGGCATTCGACCTTCCAATGTGCATGCAAACATAGGGGATTGTGGCAGACAAGGTATGCAGATGACTGCACACCGCCACCATACCCAACACCCCATCTGACACGGACATCCACCTAGGGCGCCATAGACATGGATAACTGGTGCCAGAGCCATGGCCTGCTGCTACATGCCAGAGAAGGTGCAGACCTACCCAGTGGGAAGGACATGTTTGCCCCGACGTAACATGTAGGTGGTAATCCATTCAACATGGTGGACGCATTCATGGAAATTGGTACCACACCTGTCAGTAACCTCTGTCAACACACACAATGCCAATGTGGGTGGGAAGACATTCCACTGTGGCCACCTGGTCTGGAAGGAATCACATCCACATCACGGGTGTTCATTGTACCCCTGTACACATCACACACCACAGCAATGATTGCGTACAATGGCACATGTGGGCTGTACCTAACCTGATACCTGCAGCACTCGGAAGGACCACAAACGCTCCACGACACGGGGATAACGGTGCTGGGACATGTGTCACACGCTGCCCGACCAAGGGGACTCCGGCTGTATACCTTCCCAGCACGTCTGCTCTGTGGTGATCTGTGCCTGACATACACGGCCATGTCCAACCTGGGTGACATGGACATGTTCCACCTCCTAGGCTCCGGGAAACACGGCCACAGAAGCAACTGTCAGACACCTCACCACAAAGATGACTAGGACGTGCTGGGGAACAGGGTCAACGCCCAGAGACCCCCTACAACACGGAGAGGATTGCCAGCCCATGTGAAGCAGAGGCCCTGACTGCCTTTGTCCAGGAGTAATCATGACGTGTGGATGTGTGATCATAGGTATGCGCCAGGCATCATCTCTGTGTCAGTGCTGGACAGGGGACAGGAGACTGATGGATGTGGTATCCTCATCCTAAGGGGTGTTAGCAGCCACACACAGTCTTGCTAGGTTTACACATGCCGTAGGGCACATAGCCTGGTATGTACATGTGCGCCTATGTACCTATGTAGGTTCCATGCCGGTTGCGGGTACCTGTGCTATGCTGATATTGCCAGATGTGCCTGTGGGTACCCCACGACTACACGTGGGGAACTGATAACAGTGCTCCCAGTAGGCACATGCAAGTACACCATAATTGGCATACGGGTTAACTGAACCAACATGGTGCTACACATGTAACCACCACGCATACTGTGTACACAGAACAATGAATGCTGCACCTGCACTACATGGTATGTCTGCTGCATGATGTCAGTGCACGACCCACATCACATACGCACCTGTCACCTGCCATACACAACCACCACAACATACACATCGCAGCACTATGCAGACACAGGTATCACATACACCTCTCACTATCTTGTCCACCCTGTGCATCAGAATATGTTTGCATAACCGTGCACCGATGGTGTAGCTCACGGTTCTGCGGCAGAGACTTCATCATATGCACAGGGTGATATGTGTGCCACAGGCATAGGCTGTACCAATGGATGACATCATGTGTGTGTGTAAGGGCCTGTGCATTTACTGGGCATGACTGTGCAGAATGCATGTGGATGTGGTGGAGCCCTACAGTTGTGTTTGCTGTGTGTGGGTATGTGTGTACACAGTTCAGTCATCTGTGATGCCTACACGGGTATACTTGGCAGCCCCAGACTGTACAGTGCAGGTGGTACGGCTCACTGTGTCCGCCTGCGGCGACGTGACCCGTGCCTGCCTGGGGTCGCACGGGCACTACCGAGTGGAGGTATAGAGTGGCCACTCTCCGATGACACATGTCCGCTGGAAACGGTCCACGCCGGGCCGCCCAGGGCCACGCCCACGTGGCCTGCTGTGTCCTGGTGTGGTTGGTGTAGTAGCAGCTGCACTGCTGCTGCTACCAGCACTGTGTGGGTGGGCATGGGAGGTGGCACGCACACGTTGACCTGCACTTGGTGGTGTTACTGGCCCACGCCCACGTGCCCTATGCCTCACCCCTACCAGGTGTTCCAGCACGGACAGCTCACGCCACGGATGGCCATGCCTCGGTCGAGGATCCCAGCCATCTCACCCAATCTCCTATCCAGAACATCGGCAAGATGCTGTTGGGCATTCGCCAATGACTGGATGTTCTCATTTAAGGAACGGATTGCGGACCTCTGCAGCCTCTGCCCTTCCTGGTTCTGCCGCACGGCCCGTGCCCGCGCCGCCATTTCAGTCTGGAACATGCGCCTGGTTATACCAGCTGCTGCACCCTGTACGGCAGGTGTATGTCTAGCAGTGCTCCTCCTACGAGCAGCACCTGCCACATGCCTGTGTGGCACTCCACCAGTCATTACACTGGCAACATCGTGTGTACCCGCACCTTCTGCAGCCACCACACATTCCTGCTCGGTGCCAACAGACGCTGACTGTCCGTCATCTATGGGCAACGGTGTTGGGGTATGTGTCGGCATCTGAACCGTGTGCAGGGATGAAGGGGACGTAAGTGTGATGTTCTCCAATGGCACAGTGTCTGCCTGTGACGACCCTGCCTGTGCCTCATGCACATGGTCATCACCACTAGTATCTGTGGGGACACTAGCATCAGATGGACCGCAGGAGGGGAACGCACCTACAGCACCTGTGAATACAAAGACATACCGTAGTTACATTACACACACGCAGACACACACACACACACACACACACACACACACACACACGCACACGCAAACACACATACACACACACACATGCAGACACATCATGCATGTGATATTGCAGGTGGCATGCAGCATTCCCACACCACAGCCCAGTGAATGCAGCCCAGACATTAATAGTGGCAGTATGCATACTGCCCTGGAGTGCACACTACATCAGGCAGGTGTCTTTTAGTAGGCATGCAGTACACACATTCATGGTAGTTTGCATGCATCACCGTGATACACCGTGTGGCCACGGGCGCGTTAACAGTACACATCCCTGCCGCCACTATGTCATGTACACCGCAAACATGTGCGGTATCATGTGGACATGTGACGATGGTGTCCCACCACATGCACCACATCACAACGGATGTCACAGTGCAGTGTTATGTGTACAGTCTACAGATACAATGCATGTGTAACAAGGATGTCTGTGCAGGTGTGGTTGGTGTGAGCTGTGTACATAGCTGTACAGTGGGGAGTACGGGCACTGTGCCACTGCACGGTAGCAGGACACAGGTATGTTTCTGTGCGATGCGTGACCTGGACGCATTACGCTGCCATGTCTGCAAGTCAGTTCAGCTGCTCAGCAGCACGATATGGTAGACATTGGTGGCACCTCTAGTGGCTGCAGACAGGCATTCCATTTCACTGGTGTACCACATCGGATGTCCAGGGGGTCCACTACAGTGATGAGCCCACTATGTGTGGACAGGGTGCAACGGTGACTACCCACCCCGGATGTACTGTGTGGCAACATGCCTGTAGGTATCACCCATGGCCATGTTTGTCTGGGTCATCGACAATTGTGTGTGATGGGCATCGTGCACACGGCCCTGTGGTGGCCCATGTGACATACAACCACACTAGTCTGAGGTGTCACATTCCCTAAGGCTATGCAGACATTGTGGATGTCTGCTATGTCGTGCATAGGTCATGTCATGGTGTGACAATGTTGCGGACAGACATCCACGGCATGGGACATGTCATGTGCCATGTCACAACGTGTGCACCCAATGCAGGAGCATAGGTCACAGTGGTAACACCTGTGCTCTGGCCAGATCACAGCTCACTATGTGGTACTGTGTGCATACCGCAGAGGCATACCAATGCATACTACACATGCAGCCATTGTGGAACACCTCCACCATTGTATGCATAGCTGACTGCACATATCACACCAATGGGTTATGTGGTGTCATGCCAGTCTATACTAACGGTTGTATCTACTGTACATGGGTGGTGTGTGTGTCGGTGGTGCAACCTGTATACCGTGACTGGGGCACACCCAGGTGTGCATGTCATACCTGGACACATGGGGAATATCGATACACCGTATCATGCCTTTTACTAGCAACAGACTTACCTGCGACAGACCCTTGTCTGTGCGACACGCCAGACGCACCTGTATAGGGATGACACAAAGGTATACACATTATCCATTACTATCGCCACGGTAAGCACTGTGCATGTCACATCATGCACCTGTGTGTTAGCATGTGCTATGCACATGTCTGCAAACACAACATAGCATAATGTAGTATGCATCTTGTGTGGCCATATATCTGGCATGTGTTGCTATATTATGTGTTGTACTATGACACCCACTCCTACGTCGCTTATCATACAAACATGCAACACTGACTTACCAGGCAGCTCCAAGCTTGTTGGTTGGGAGACACCCACCTCCACGATGGACGCGAGGGTTTCATCATGTTATTCCATGGGTGTCCCCAGACTGACCAGGAGCTCCTCCGTGGGTGTGAGTGGGGGCTGGGTTTGTGGACCACCACCTGTCCCACCTTGTTGTCTGGCGATTGCAGTGGCACGCTGTCTCGCATGCCGGAATAGGTCTGTGCAGTGCCTGCGGATCTGTTGATATGTGCGGTTGTGGCCGCCCAGGGTGTTCACCCTCCTGCGCATATCCTGCCACATGTCCTCCCGTTGTTGTGCCTGCAGTGGCACATGGCTAAACAAGATGTCATAATTATCATGTAGCAACGGTATTATGACCTCGTCTTCCTGTCGGCTAAAGGCAGGCAGCGGAAACGTGGCATTATCTGTAAGACATAATGATGGTGACAGGTCACATTTACACTGCTGTGCTGGCATACTGCTGGAAATACATTGCTATGACATGTACAACATCTGCACAGTAATCTCTGCAAGGCATCATGGCAGTGACACAGCCGATGTGTTGCCGCCACACCATTGAGCAGTGGGTGTCATATCATATCTGTGTGTCACCTCATCACACTGTACACGCACCATGTTGATGTTAGCCTGCTGTGGACATGTGTACCTGGCTGCACCTGTGTCCATATCAGTTGGCACGGGTCCCCATGTGACAACGGTTCTACTGTTCACCTGGATGCTGTGTATATGTCACTAGACATCACGTACGTGGCCATTATGAACGTCAGCGATGGCACTGTACACATACACATGGACACCTGCACATGCATGTGTTGTGCCATGTACATCCACACAGCACTGTACGGGTGTTGGACAACTTGCCACGGCTCACCTGTGTTGCACATGTGATACACATGGGACAATGTGTAACCATGCCACATTAGCAGGAAAGGTCATGCATAGCATGTACACACACATTGTCCACAGCAACACACAGCACCTGTAACACCACAGGGTGCATCACCGCCACATTACTGCTGTGGATGGTTGATAGTGACAGTGCCTTTTGTCCATCGCACCATGTAGGACTGTGATAGCACATGCAGCCTTGCTGGGCAGGGCTGCATGGTATGGCAGGGTATGCCACATACATGGCACTGGGATGTGATCCACCTGGGGGTAATGATATTGGCAGGGTGGCTGTCCATTCCATATGTCATTGCTATGTGTATATGGACATTACACATGTCTATCACCATGGTGTGGACACTGGCCTTATGCAAGGTAGGCTGCACGCTGCTTGGTGGGGTGTGTCTGGTGCATGCAGGTATCGCACATCCATGCATACACTGTAACCCTGACAGGTGCTATGTGCTGCGATATTGATCAACACAGTGCTGTATGTGGCCACACACTGCTATCCCGCACATGGATGGTTGCCTGACTGACGTGGGTACCACATATGTCTACATCCAGTGCCTGCTGCCACCCCATGTCTGCTGGTGCACTGCACACCGCCATGGTGTTGGGCACAGCATAGGTATCCATGTATGGGGACAGGGATGTTCACATAGCAGGGGCACTGATGGTATCGCCGATCTGACCATACACGCATGACGCACCCCTCACACATACAACCCATTCATTATGTTGTTCACAACAGTGACACAGCTATAGTGCTATGCCGAGACATTCACAGACGCATACACAGATGCATGCACGTCCGCCTGTGGCATGGCCTGGACTATTGGTGTGGTTCGCACATAACGTGTTTGAGTGCGGTTGGCGAGACCTACTGTGCACATGTCTACACAGTAAGCCTGTTCTACAGTAGGCATCGGTGATGTGCTGTGCACATATCATATCTGCACATTTTGTTGGTGTCTGTCTATCCACGGGCCAGTGGTGGGACACACAGGGATATTGTTGAACATATATGCATGCAACCCTGTACTGCTGTACCGCTAGCTTCTCAGGTGCTAATGTGTCATAGACATGCACACCGTACCCGCACATGTGGTAGTGGGTTGCCACCCATACCCATCTCCTCTTGTGGGTTGCTATCATCCCACACCCTCTTTGTATTGTATGTTCAGGCTATGCACCTGTGTGGGGCTTGTGGGCATGCAATGCAGTACTATGTGCCTTTGCACCCATCGCAGAACAAGTCACACAGGTACACTGGCGGCCGTACACTTCACAGCTTGATGTCGGCACATCACATGTTGTACACACGTAACACATCTCCTGTGGGACATGGTCAAATGTACAGGCATGTCCATCAGTCACATGCCACTGCTACCCCTACATGACGGCTATGCAGGACATGTGGCGGTACAGCAACTGTCACATGTACACGAGCAATGCCCCCCTACCTACATCACGTGGTACTGCCTGTGGGGCATGTGCGTCTGCATCCATGCTATGGCCATAGATGACAGTTGTACATCGATATGTGCAACATACCTCATTGGGAGTTCTCATGTGCACATGTTCAACATGTCAACGCATTGTTTGTGTCTGTCAGACAGTCATTGTTGTACATGGTTTAAATGGCAGGCAGTGTGTGATTCCAGGTACTTCATTGGGCTACCAGCATTGTACATTATCACAGCACATTCCAGCCATCACGTAGCCATCCTAGATGACAGTGGGAGGTGTTCTGCCATGTGCACATATGTCACACAGTACGAGGGTGACTGACACACATTCTCAGGACAGGGTTCTGACTGCTGTGGATGTGTGTGATGCTGTCGACGACCATGACTGCGCCAGATGGTGTCATCTGGATGTGTAACATTCACAACACACACCTACCTTCACGTAGCAACACATCATCCACAACAATGGACATCCCTGCATGAACACTGTGTGCAGTATGTCTGTATGACCACTGCATGCACCACTGGTAGCCACCAGCATGGCTGCCAACAGCAGCAGTGTGTATCCTGTGTGAACATGGGTTACACCATTCACAACACACCTGTGTCAGATGGCCCTGTTGTGGGTCACAGTGCAGTTCCACACATCATGTAACAGTATACATCATGCGGACATGTGAACGGCTGTGCAAGTCAACATATGCACACATGACACATCACCTGGTACAACGTGTCTGTCTTACCACATGCTATTGTGACCACCCTGTGATGACATTGTACAGGCTACGTGGACTGGGACATGTGATGGCTCAATGGTGTATTCACCCTCCGGTGTGTGTCTAGCCAGGTGTACAGTAGGCAGTGGTCTGCACACGGGATACTGTACATTGGCCTACTCTGTCACTGCGACTGTTGACTATGGTCATACTGTACTTATGCAGGCATGTGGTATTTGTCCAGTATGACAGTCGTGGTCAACCACACTACTGTGGCACACATGACCTGCGGACATCTGCCTAGGGTGTGGGGCCCACATGTACATCTTCACATGCTATGCTGCCTCTGCAGCGGTGTCACATGTCTGTCTCCAGCAGGGCTGTCACAGGCAGGCACGGCATGCAGTGATGTGTGACAATGCTTGCACCCTCCACTGTGCTGTACACAAGCACTGCACACACAGTAAGGCACGCCTGACATTTATCTGCGGTGCCTGGGACCTGCCTCCATGCTCTACACAGCACACCTGCCAGTCCAGATTGTACACAGGTCATATCTCCCAGGCACATACCTAGACTGCAACACACACAGGTGAGTGGATCCCACATCACACAGTGATTTACACACATACTGTATATTTTCAAAAAACAATGCATCATAGGTACTCCATGTTCAGATACCCATGTTTGTGACCGCTAGACACATTGTGACACGCGACGGAGAGTACACTGTACACCACAGGTTACATGCTGGCTGTGTTATCATACTGTACATTGCACCTCGGACAGTTGCTACTGCCATGTGCTGACAGCAACACGCACTTCCCTAGTATGGACTCCCATGTACCCACACATGCTTGGCCATGCACTACACATAGCTGGGTGACACATTACACAACACATACCATACCTACACTACCCTCGGCATGCACCATACCTCCATGTGTCTGTGTGCTATACCTACGGACATCCCCCCTCTGGTTGATGAACATATATGCTTCACGGCCCTGCTAGCCACGCCCTGGACACACACCCATCGCAGCATACATGGTACATGTGCTCAACGGCCGGTACTACCGACGTCTGCTGACGGGGGTAGTTAATGGCATGGCACCCCGGCAGCTGGACAGTATACGTGACTATGCTGACACATATCACAGTGCACTTCCGCTACATGTACGCACTGGTAGGGACCATGCTATTCCACACAGAGACATGGTGGTACTGGCCTTTTCACAGACGCCACGGTGGTATTCATGTTCCATGCACATGTGCTGTATGGGCGCATGTGCAGGCTGTTGCACGGTGGGTATGTTCAAATGTGTGTGGTGCATCACTTGACAGTCATGGTGGGTCCTCGTGGTCCATCACATGCTCCACAGCTAGCTACCTACACATGACCGCCATACATTGCAGTGTGGGCCCTCACGCAGTGTGGTGGTATGTCTGTGTTGTTTGGCTACATCCACATTCAATGTAGCATACAACAGTCACCCAGGCATTGCCAACAGAGATGTTGTTGGCAACATGCCAGCCAATGGGGTACCTACCAACAATACACACTCTCACTCACTACAGGGTTCCAATCCATAGATGGACATCGCATTGTCCCTGTGGACACATACATGGTACTGCCATGCACACGTTATGTCCTAGGACACTGTCCCAATGTCACCTCCAATCTCCCTAGCTGTTATATCCCGCCAACCTGGTTGTTATGTGTCTCTGCAGCAGCCCACTGAATTAACTGCTAGCCCATTCATGGACGCTGTGTACCTTGACCACCACACTACCAAGCATCTATCACACTACACATGGGTGGTACTGCATTGCACGTGTGGGACTGCATTCATACACCCATGACTGGACCATTCAGTATGGCACTGGGGCACATCCTCACATCCATGCTTCACACACTCATTGACGACCTCCATGCCTTTACTGGCACCCTTGTTGGGCCTCTGTGTGCCACAGCACACCACATCCACATGCTGGCCACCTGTCATACCATTGCATGGGTGGTTGGTGTGGTACAGAGGGTAACAGATCAGACATTATCCCCACATTGCCCTTCAGCACCATTCCACATTCTGGTATTGCCAATGTACACATCCACCATCACATCATACCCTGTGTCTCAGGATGTTAGGCTATGTGACTCCTGGACAGGTCACACAGTGGTGCAAGCATATCATGCTACCTACGACATGTCAGGTACATGTGGCATTACACAGTCCTCAGTCATGTGGCCCCTCATGTTCACTATTTGCTTACATACACAACATGCTGTCACGGAGTACTGTCCATGCCTACATATCCCACATCTACATACCTGGCAGCATTCTAGCTCCACCAGCTCATACTGCTAACAACCATACAGGTGTCGGTGTGGCAGATATATCGTGTAGATGTCATTGGCCAGATACATCACACATGGTGCATACACATCACCTTTGCATAGCGACAGTCATCCACTGGGTATCACATGGATACTGTCCCTATACATGCATATCACATTGTACATGGTTGCTGTACACACACATGCCCCACATGGTGCTGTGGTTGCCATATTCCACTGTGGCGTGGGTACACATCTGCAGGGCCACACATATCTGGACTATGTGTGTTGCTGGTACATTGGTAGCCTTTGTACTTGTGCCATACACACATCTACACACGGGCAGGGTTACAATAACACATTCGTGGTGTACCTTCCACAACGGCTACAACTTTACATGTCACGGTATAGTCATGCCGTGATGTATACCAGGCTCAGACAGTTTACATATGCAGATGACAGACGGGAACACATCTGTACTCATCTGCATACCACTTACACAGGGTGTCATCTACTCTGCCATGGGCCATGTCCTCCGTGATTACTGATGCATGTAGTACTCCTACATGGCGCTTGCAGTGGGCGGGTGAATGAAGCACTCCTGCATATGTGCACACATGCCACATTGCTTAGCCTGGGCTTCTGTGTTACCTCCGCAGACTAGACACACACCATGCTGTGGAACATAGGTCCTGTGCACATCCCACAGGGACACACTGTGGCACTGGTCATGTGATAGCTCCCTTGCTGATAGGGTGACACATACACATGGTACCACCACAACGGCAGTACTGTGTAGACATGCAGTTGACATCCACCTCTGCTGTTCAGTGGACACTACCATGGGGGGGTGACACTACTGTGTACATTGCACATGTGTTTACACATGGACCTGCCAGACGCCATTGTTGCACACATTGCACCTGCTACAGATCGCTTGGACATGGTTACTTGCTGTTCCTTCCATTTCGGTGGCTATTCTGCTACTACTCTGTCCCATATGTGCAGGCCATACATATCCTGTTAATGTACATAACACTAGGCCATACCTCCATCATGCATGCTATGCCTGTGATACTGTGTATGATGTCTGAACATATCCATCATGACAGCTTTACATTACACATACTTGACATAGTCACCCCTACTGCGAGGCATACGTGCACGTCATGCGCACATTACGTATGACATCGACGGTATATGCCCATACACATGTGTGCTGTGACACTATACATACATGTCCTATCCCCTGCTGTGGCACTTCATTGTTGGACATCCACTGCCAGCATCAGCGTGGGTGGTGGCATTGTTCTGTGTTTTAAATCCCTATGGCAGCCCTTGGGTTATCCCGGCTGTGTACATGATGTCCCACTGCTGTGCACACGGTGTCCACAGTCGTTGGTATGCTCAGTGGGTTAGTACTACATAACCACCTTTCACCACTCTCTGCTTTATGGACAGGTATCTTTACTTACAAAAAACGTTCACATACAGTGCAGATTCGTCATACATATCATGCTACACACCAGTACATCTCGTGGGTTCTACATACCTTTCCTGTGTTGGTTTCCCTATTCCGCTAGAGTCTCGCTAGTTACAACAAACGGCTCGAGTGAGAATAAAGTATTTGTTCGGTATGAACATACAGTTTGAATATCCTGGGAGTCTTCCTTATATCCGCCGTCACCTGCGGCATGTGGGTTCATCACACCAATAGCTGTTCCTCGGTGTGTACTTATGCGCATATCACCTGTGCATCTCCTCCATTCAGACGGTACGCCGGAACTAGGGCATGGTTCATTCCTCGCCTGGGCGCTGGTTATTTGCACTACCTTCGTGGGGATGGTATGTATTGTGTTATGTTAGGTGTGACTGCAGCCGCTACGTGTGGCGCCAGGTACACTTCGCTGTGGTGGTAGCCGTGGCTTGTGTGTGTTGTGTCTGGTACTATGTTCGACATGTGGGTGTCCGTGTCCTGGCGGCGCCTGTCGATGGCGCTTTGCATTCGGATGTGTAACATAGCTCTTGTATTCCTCTACACAACGGATGCAGGTATGCATCCGCTGCTGATAGTGTTTCCCACGCGAGATGTTGCGGGTATGCCGCTGTCATTGACTGCCTGTATGATTTTGCTGCTATTTCGGCTTGTATCCCTTTGATATGTGCGATGGGGTATATCGGCGGCTGTGGGTGACGGGTACGGGTTGTGGGCCTTGCATTTATACATACACGGTATGCTTGTGTGTGTGCTCCATCCCTGCCTGGGGAGCTGCAAGTTACCTGTCTGTTGTTCTAGGAGTGTAGGTTTTGTTGATGTCGCCTGCGTCGGTAGCGCCTGCATCTCTGCTACCTGCATGTATTCCTCCGACACATCGGTAGTATATCTGCGGCTGTTCGTACGTGCCGACTATCCCTTGGCATTTTGTCACGGATATTTACGGTCATTGTGGTCCTGTACTTGGGACGGCCTGTATGCTACCGGTTGCCACCTATTCGGTGGCGATTGCTTGTTTCACACTCGTAGAACACACAGCGGTGTTTACGGACGATACGTGGCCACGATCGCTGCCGGGTAGCACATGCGTATTTCCGCGGTACATGACTATTGCTGTGTAACGCTGTCGACGATCGTGTTGAAATTAACATATCGGCGCCATACATACGGTCATGGTTTGTACATGCGCCCTTTGCATCTCATGTTGGCTATACTCCTGTGGTACATTCTGGGACATTTTCGCTTTGCATCGCTTTTACGCCGCCACGCCGCATAGCCAGTGAGGAGCTCTCAGTACTACTTTGTGGGTACTGCTGTACATACGCCTGTGGTTCCTATACTGTATGCCTACACATGTTATTCCACTCCGCCTGTCACATGTCACCTACATACACATTTTACAGTGGCACACACATTACACTCAAGCACAGCGGAACACACGACACCCTCACCTCACACATACACATACTGCCGCTGCAGGGACGGTTGCACACAGTACCTACGTTGACCGCATCGCCGCGGCGGTGTCTACCTCCGCCTCATATCCTAAGAATATTACCCGCACATGTCCTGTTACTGTATCGTGGCCTGGCGATCATCCCGACTCGCGAATATGCATTTAGGTGGGTTGACCTTTCCATGGGTGGCGTTCCTGCTCTGTCCACCCTCCCGGATAGTCGGGTTGTCGCTCACTATGTTTACTATGTAGAGATTTCGCCTTACTTCTCTGTAACCTTGCATCCCTGTGATTCCCTGTTTAACCTGTTGTACTTTATATCTGTGTATGTGTACATATATTTCTACGTGTGTAATGATATCTATCTCCATATCTGTGTATGCACATATGTACATATGTAGACACCTTGCGCCGAACGTGGCAGCATACGGCTACGCCGTCTGCTGTCGGACCCGCGTGCGGTTGAGGTGTTGGTGTTCCATGCTCTGCTGGCTGTTGGGTGTGCAGTGTTTGGGTGCTACCTATGTTGGAGTCACACATGGGACCGCCCATACGGTACACATTACGGGCGGCCATGTTTGTGTGCCATCCATTTCACTGTGTGTGCAGGTAGGGAGGTGTCAGTCCATGGGGCCTACGCTGTCAGAGTATGTGCTATATGTTCCCTCTTTGCCAAGGCATAGGCATATTGGGTACGCCTCCGTCTGCCTACTGGGGCTGGCACAGTGTGTTCATGGCGCTGAACGCCCTGTGCCTGTGCTTGCCTTGGCAGTTGTGGCGGGCTTGGTGGCCCTCCACCATTATGTCCCTGCAGCAGCTGTTTCCGCAGGATCATATTATGTAGCATAGCACATACTATGAATATGTGGGCACATGTGCCTGGAGAGTACTGCAAGGCTCCACCGGATGTATCCAAGCACCGGAACCGTGATTTCAACATCCCAAACACACGCTCTATGATTATTCTGGTTTGTGCGTGTGCCTCATTATGGCGTTCTTGCATGTGTGTGTGTGCATTTCTGATGGGTGTCATCATCCACGGCTCCAGTGCATAGCCAGCATCCCCACAAGGTGACCTTGTGTGATGTCCCCTGGTGAATACCTGATACAGCTGTGAGGCATGCCAGATATGGGAGTCGTGGTAGCTTCCAGGGCTGCCAGCACACACATCCATGATAATGCCCCGCGCATTGCACGACCTGGCAATTGATGGAGGGGAATCCCTTGCGGTTTATGTAGCGCCTACCCTGCTCCCGGTGGTGACTTGATTTCTATGTGCGCACAGTCTATCGCACCCAGTACCTCCGGTATTGTGCCACACGGTGGAAGTGGCGATATTGCTAGCCAACTCCTCCTGAGATCTGGGGAAGTATATATACTCATGGGCATGTCGTAACATGGCATCCAGAAACTGGTGTAGTACCCTGGATGCTGATGCCTGTGAGATGCCCATTATATCCCCGGTTGGCCTTTGAAAGGTACCTGTTGCCAGTATTCGCAAGCTTACACATACCTTTGTGTCCACTGGGATGGGCTCCCCTCTGTTGTCTCTTGTTCTCAGGCATGGCCGCACAGCTCCACTATTTGCTGTAACGTGTCCCTGTCCACCCTGTAATCTTCTACTATCTCCAGGTCTTGCAGCCCCTGGTAGGTCACCCTTGGTCTGAACACTCTCCTTCTCCTCTGAGGCCTACGGTAGTTGTCGGCACCCTCCTCCGCAACTCCGCCTGTCTCTAACACATGCCGATGCATCACGGCCACGGCAGCACCCAACATATACATTTTAAAAGTTCCCCGTGTGTTTACACCCTAAGGTGCAGCGTTTGGGAATACGCGCTGTGTGTTGTGTGCATTCACACTTTATAGTGTTGTGCTGTACACCCGGTGATGTCATTGGGTGTGTCTGTGCTGCCGTATCTGTGGGTTATCTTCCGTGTTTTACCATTGGCAGTGCAACGCTGTTGCCTTTGGCGTTACATTACACTTGCCTGCATTGGTTTAGCTTTACACCTTACTTTACTGTTTCTGCACGTTGCACCTAGTATTTCCTGGAGTGCATCCTGCAGGCACATGGCATATCATGCATTTTGTCTGCCGCCGCTATGCTACCTCTCTACTTGGCTCTGCTGTATCGGTTCTTCGCTCTTTGCAATTCTGCTACATCCCCTACTTTCTTTGCCTTCATATGCCTCCCTTTCCTGTTTTGCGGGATTCTGCATGCAGAGTTGTCAGCTGCCGCCGATTGCCCTTCGTGGGTTGATTGGTGTTGATTGCTCATTACGACTCCAATTACACTGCTTCCGCATTTCCTCATATTCTCCGCATCACCTTCCTGTATCCGTGGTTGTTGACGGGCGGCCGTCACATGACTGGGTTGGGGAACGAGTCATCCTCGTGCACATGCATCTGTGCGCATTCTGTACTCTCAGCGCATCTATTTCCTCACACGCCGGTCCTGATGCTGTGATGTGCATTGTACAGCCCATGTTTGCTGGGCTCCAATGTGCTTCCTCCTACAGTGGCACACCCTCTGCGATTGACATGTATTCCCTCTAGGCCACTCCTCGGTGTATTACCGCTGCGCCGCTTGGTGCAGCCTTACACCAGCGGGGTTTTGCGATTCAGTATTATCTGCCTCATTTGCATGGCATTGACTACTAATACATGGTTACGGCGCCGACACCGCCGCCACTCCTTGGCAACCCTTGGGCTGTGGTTGTGGCTTTCCATGCATACTATGGTGTATTGTGGCTGTGATGCTGATGTGTCTTATACTGCTCTTTTATGACATTGTCATATTATTTCATTGTTCCGCACCTTCCGCGGACATGTCCTGGGGTTCTGCTGTGGTTTTTGCGCATATACCATTTATGTCGTTATTTACATTATCTGCATGTTTTCTTTTGACATTCTCGGTGTCTTTCCCCATTGGCATGTTGCACCAGTATGACACCTGACGTTGGCAGCCTTCCGTTACTCCTATGTCATGTTTGGATGAATGTAAACCGTTTTTTTTTGGTTTACATTGCCGTGCCATTATGCTACGCCTGCGCCACTTCGTGAATCGCTACTTGCCTTCATTTGCATGGTGCAACACCGCACATGGGGTGTTTAACATACCTACGCCGGAGGCGGCGCAACTCAGGCGTACGCCGGTGGTGCACGTGGGATTGGATCGTACCTGAATCGCTCGGCGGCCATGTCTGGCGTTGTGGCGCCTACGCCATGCGTGCACCTGGCGCAAGGTTCATGAATCCCGGGGATAGTTTCATTGTAATGATATCTTTACTAGTAAAACACAATTTTCAGCATCCTTTAAGTCACTTTCAAACACACATTTTTGCAAAGTTGCATTTATAAGCTCCTTTTAACGTATCTGTGGCTAAGATTTCTATCATTTCATTTTAATATGTTGATCTTCAGGATCTAACCATAGTTTAAGTACATATTTTAGACCACATAAATTAAATTTCATTTTGTTAGGAGAAAATGTCAAGCTGTGAAATTGTTGAGATTGTGGCTGACAGGTAGCACCAGCACAGGCTAACTATGTCTTCTTTACTTTTTTTTATAGTCCTGATAATCAGTCCCTCACATATCTAAAAAGGCTCTTAAGCTCCCCAGTAAGCAAACCTGAAAGGATTTTAGCCCAGTTATTCCAGTCCCAACTCTCCCAGGGTGCATATCACTCAACATCTTCCAAGTATGCCTCTAGGTTTTCCTCTCTGGTCAGTTTTTTAATGGTGGGACTGCCTTTGGTATTGATAAAGCTCTTGTGATGAACACCATATCCTCAAAAGAAGCAGTTATGATTTGTAGGAGCTGTTTGACTACAGTCATCTTGGCATTTAGGCAGGTATGATCTAGATGAACTGTACTCATGAGCAACACAGCACACACCACAGGAGTGGCCACTTTGTAACAGCCAAGGAGTCCCATCTTTTCAGTGGGACTAAATTTGGTCAGGACTTTTGCATAAAAGATGCACTAAAATGCACAATACATCCACTAATGTAGTATATAAAAAAGAAAAAATGCAGATTTATTTTAAACTCAAAGAAAATGCAGTACTGCATACTATTCTCACATCAATAATTGAACCAACAGAACCTTTAAGAAAAAAAAAACATGTATATGCTGCATGTCTGTTTAGAGTACTATTTAAAGTCTCATTCTTCACATATAAGAGGTAACAGTCCGAAAATAAGTCCATTGATTGTCTTCTGTTTAATACAGGCAATAATTAAATCCACATAGGTGTTCCCCAGTAAGATCTCTCCTCCTTTAGTTCTACAGGATTCCTCTGCAGAAAGATGTCAAGGTTTCCACCATCAACACTCCAAATTGATTATTCTTACTGCAGTATAACACCTAGAATCAGGAATGGAATCTCTAGAACTGGCCATTAGGAGATTTACTCTTTATTTCATTGAGTGATATATAAATGTCCAGAGTTATGTAATTGCATGATCTATGAATATTAATGAAAAGCCATGTCATGTGCTTTCTTATTGGTGCCGCTTCTCAGCTGTTGTGTACAAATTAGATAGGAGCCATTTCTGTTTTATGTACCATGACAAATTATGTTCTGAGTTCTGGAACTTATTTTTTTTTCTATGCAGTACATGAACTGGCATTCTCTAAATTGCCTGTGAATACATCATTTGATTAACTTTTGCCAATCAAGTGATGAACTTTGGGTGAAACAACTTTTACAGACAGAGCAGTTTTCTTTCTGTATTTTTGTCCGACCTCAGAATAGGTATACTTAAGTTTGGGCTATGGAGGTTCTCCACACATGGGTTGGTCTAAGCCCCTCTGCAAAAAATAACTTAAATCTGAGGTTTGCCAAAAGTTGTTTCAGTTTTTTTTTTTTGATTCATTGGCACTCAGTCAAAGAGCAGTAAGCTGACTGACATGAATCCAGTTGCCCAGAGGTTTGCGCTTTTGTACTGTAAGTATCTATGTGTGTCCTGCTATACACTTTTACCAAGTACAGAATATGTACTATATTTCAATGCCTTGAACCCAATGGCTGCCAGGATAGTCTGCAGCATCCCCATTATCCTTTAAAAGGATAAAGTGGATATTGGAAATGGGTGGATGGATTGTCAGTTAGCAATTTAGAGAGATATGTGAGTCATATCGCCACATCAGAAGGTTGGGTTTGTATTCCAGGTATTAAACTACAGTTTAGCATTAGGGAGGTGCTGCACTCTTGAGTTGCATCCTTCAGATAAGACATCACACTATGAGCACCACTGCTCGACCTGCTGGTAGCTCAGGCATATGTAAACGAGCTCACAAGATTTACGGAAAAGATTAGTGGAAGTAGTACACTCTCCTTTAGTGCAGAATGTTGTGGGTTATATTCTCACATAATGTAAATGGATTTCTGACACTACATTGCAGCATGGAGGTGCATTACTGAGTGTGTTATCCTTTGGATGACATGTTAAACAAAACTCCCATCTGCATGAGTTGGTGGCAGCTCAGGTGGATGTAAAATAATCCACGGCACTTATCGAAAAGATTCTAATTCTAATTCTCCTAGCAGTACAAATACCACCTTGGGTTTTCCCTGAAAAGAGGTTACTAGCCTAGTGGAACTAGCTCAGTCACCAAAGGCTAAGTAAAATAAATTAAAAAATTATCTACTACTGGGTAACTGTGCAGGTAGACTGGTTGAAAGACTCTTTTTAGCCATAACCCAGGTTCTAAAGAGTGAAGAGCAAACATAAGATATACATTTGATCCATTTGCTGTACAGGTTTAGCTAAAGGAAGATTGAAAGCAATAGAAACAAGTGAAAATGCAGTTATCAATATGATAGAAGTGAGAATGTGGCTGAATACTTTAACATAGATGCAACTACAGCATTATAGCTAGCAAAAACCTGTTGGCAGCAATATTGCATTTTACAGAAAATTGAAAGCAAATATTTACAAGCAATTATTTGCAAAACAAATATTGGTACATTTGTTACAAATTAAACTGAAAGAAGCAATTTAGAGCCTAAGTTATAGCAGATTTGTTTTTGTCTAAGAGAGGTGCATTGCAGTCATTTGTTCTTCTACATTTATTGCAAATGTTTAAATGGGGTTGTTATAGATTAGTTGATGTACCTTGCCATAAGAATGGTTGTAAAACACTGCAGCAACTTGTCCTACTGGATTATGAGATCAGAGATAAAACTGCACCTAGCAGTTGGAGTAACAGAGTTTAGCCTGCATTGCAGAAAATTTACATTCATTTTCTGAAAAAGAATAGCCTTTAACATTTAGACTTAAGGGATCCAAGTGTTGACTGATTATGGAGATCATTTGGAATCTAATTCCAAGTATCAGGGACAATTTTTGAAAAGGGTCTCTCAACTATTACAAAGACAAAAGGTAGTCTGGTTAGAAGGAGAGTCACTGCTGCTGTTTCTCAAGGAGTAGTTAGGCACTTTGACTGCAAGCATAGCACATATAACGATAGCACTGGAGTTTAATAATTTTAAACAGGAGGGTGATTAAGAGTAGACAGGCTCTGCTGGATACTGGCAGACAATATGTCCTTTTAAGAAGTTTACAATACCAAATCCTATGCAATAAATGATACATCCTTTCCAAATGGACACAGTCATCACAGATCTAGGCACATATACAGACAGCTACTTAGCTTTTGACTATCATATTGCCAGAGTACTTAGTCAATCATTTTATCTAATCCAACTAATATCAAAAGGCATCCTTCTTCTACAGTTCAAGAAATCTTACTTTCACTTTACTCATCACTTATCAGACCTATGGCTGAACATAACTTTTCCTACTTCTCAGTGAACTGCAACTCCGCATTGGTGCATAAATAATAAAAACAAACAGAAAGGTAACATTCAAACTAAAATGATAGGCTGCCCTATTTCTGTAATTGCTAACCTTCTCACTGATTGTTTTCTGTTTGGTGACTGCTGCTCCTCCCGGAGGTTGTAACCAGCTCAGTTTACCCTTCGGGCTCACTCTGCTCCCCTACCCTGCCCCCAAATTCCACCCAACCCCACTACCTGTACTTTTACACACCCCCTAACTCCTCCGCACCCAACACCTCTCCAATCACAATACACCAAAGCCAAACCCCACCCACCTGTGGATCTACATCACCCCAAACATTCACCCCCTCCTACAATGCTCTACATATCATCTCTCCCCATAACCCCATTTGCCCTACTAATCTCTCTCTCTTCTCTTACCTATCTCACACTTTTTCCCAACCCTTGTCATAACTCACACACACACACACACACACACACACACACACACACACACACACACACTCCACTACATCTTACCATCAACCTCACTTCCCATTCTACTCATCCATCTTACATGAACTCTTTACCTCTAACCCAATCTATTTTTCAAACTAAAAACTGCTCCCAACCCAACCCAACCTGTACTTCCCTCTTAAATGGGGTTCCAGAAAATCACTACTCTCACACAACCCAAGCTACCCTTGCCCAAAACACTGCCTCACTCTTCTACTCCACCACATCTCTCTGTCACTAGCCGGCAACATCCACCCCAACCCCGGACCCATCCCTAACACCAATCTCACCAAACCCTCCACTCAACCCACAAACTCAAAGTCTATTTGCCTTACAACACTTAATGCACAAAGCCTAAAAAACAAAATCCCTAACTTCCATGCCTGGCTCTCCCATAACCACCCCGACATTACCACTGTTTCTGAAACCTGGCTGAAAACCTATATAAAAGATAGCGAAATCGTACCACCAGGTTTCCAAATCATTCACAATGAGAGAGACCACAAAAAAAGAAGGTGGAGTAGCAATAATCTACCCCGCCTCCCACACCATAACTCCCTACTCCAATAAAATACCAAACTTTTCCAATGCTGAAATTATAATATGTTTACTAAAAATAAACAACCATAAGTCCATATGTATCGCTGCCCTCTATATTCCCCCTGGTGATAATATCAAAACTCTTGAAAAAATCCTGTCCTGGTTCTCCTCCAATATAAAAAATGAAACCTATATACTTTTTGATAATAACATCAGCTGGAATACTATTAACTCTGAAGACCCGTCCCACACAATCAACCTGTACAACTTCTACCAACTAATACAATCTCCAACAAGACCAAACAAAAATATGGTACCTTTGGTACCATCATTGACTAGATCCTAACAACTCACCCAAACCTTATCACCAAAGCTGGAACATTACCAAATCCTCTCAGCGATCACCTACCAGCCTTCACTGACCATCTCCACTGCATAAACACCACTACATCCAAACCCACAACCTCTCCTCTTTCAACCCTCTAACTTTCTCCAAATGCTAAAAGCATACTGATTGGTCCCCTCTAAAAACCCTTCCTCTAGATGATGCCATTTCCTACTTTATCCACTCATTCCTAACCCTTCTGAATCAGCAAGCCCCCCCGAACCAAACAGATCAAAGCCAATCCCTGCCCATGGTTATAAAAAATATTAAATTAGCCTTGCACCAAAGGGACAAAAAATGGAAATATATCAAAAACATAAAAACCCTAACACCCTCCTAGAGTATAAGCAACTACTAAACTCTGCACAAAAACTAATAATTAAAGACTGCAAAGCCCACTACTCCAGACTCCAGTCCTTGCACTCAACAAATCCCAAAAAATTCTGGGACTCCATCTCATCCATGCTGCATCCTGGCAACAAAGAAAACCCCTGCCCAGACCCCAACCTCTCCAACCTTGAAACAGCCAGCCAGTTCCACTCATTCTTCATAGACTACATAGCTAAACTATCAGCCTCCTTCCCACACCCCTCCTCCACCACCACCCCCTCCTGCCCCAACCACCACTCAAATCAACATTCCTCCACATCCTTCTGCCTCAAGCTCATCCCCACAAGCACTATAAAAAGACTTCTCCTCAAACTCAAACCCTGTCGCAATGCACCCGACAACCTTCCATCCACCTTCCTCAAACAATCTGCAGACAGCATTGCCCATCCCATCTCTAGTCTTATACATAGATCCATACAAGAATCATACGTCCCTTCTATCTGGCACCATGCTTATATCATCCCCTTCCACAAAGGTGGCACAAATACTGATACCACGAAGTTCAGGCCTATTGCCATCCTTTCCCCTCTTTCTAAAATACTAGAGAAAACAATACAAGCACAACTCATGGCACAACAAACACTAAACAATCTCCACTCCCCTACCCAACATGGCTTCCGCCCTGGCCACAGCACCATGACTGCCCTTCTTTCCTTTCTTGAAACCATAAACCTCGAACGTGACTCAGGCAAGTTCATATTCACACTATTCCTAGATCTGTCAAAGGCCTTTGACACCATCTCACACACCCCACTTATATCCCAACTCTCCATCCTACACCTCTCTCCCATCACCATCGCCTGGTTTTCCAGCTACTTGTCCAACCACCAACAAGCTGTCCAATGGAAAACTTCAACCTCCCCCTTCCTTCCCACACCCACAGGTGTCCCACAAGGTTCTGTTCTTGGCCCTCTTCTCTTCAACCTATTCATTAACAACTTTCACTAATCTATCCCAGACTCATCTATCATACAATATGCATATGACTCAACAATCATCTGCTCAGCCTTCTCCCCCTCCGAGCTCCTAGCAAAAACCCAACTAGCCTTCTCCAAAACAGAAATCTGGATGTAATCTAACCATCTAGCACTAAATGCAAATAAAACCAAACTAATGTTTTTTCCCCTACCATAAACTCCATTGACAAATCCGCATTCACCATACAGAGCCAAAACAACACCCTCCTTGAAATCGTTACCAACACCAAGCTTCTTGGCATCATTATTCATGAAGACCTAAGATTTGACACCCACATCCGCTCCGCAATCAAGAAAACCCACCAAAAGTTAGGTCTTCTCTACAGGCACAACCGCTTCCTAAGCCCCTCTATCCATTAAACTCTAGCATCCACCTTCCTACTCCCCTCCCTTATGTATGTTGCCCCTCTTTTCACCAATCTCCATCTCAACATTCGGTCCAAACTTGAATCATGCTACCACAAGATCTCCAAATTTGCAGCCAATTTGAAAAACTCATCCCACCACTGCCACCCCCTCCTCACCCTCAGCTGGCTTGAACTACCCAACTACCTCAGTTACCTTGAACTCATCATTGCCCACAAGCTCATCTTTAAACCTGCCAACTGCCCAGCTCTTGCTACTTCCTTAAAACCTTACATTCCTAACTGCTCACTCAGATCCAAAAAACAAAATCTGCTTCAGGTCCATAAACCTGCACGACCTTCTGGCCATCTACTGCTGTCCCACTCCTTAGCTAAACAGTGGAACTCTCTCCCCACACACCTACACAACTTACCTAACCATACAAATTTCAAATCTCAGCTACTCTCTCATCTTTCTTCCAAATGGGAATGCCCTTGCCATGCTCCAACTTAACCCCCCATTCCACCGTGTACTGACTCATCCAACTACCTCTGCTGTTACTTCATCCCACCCAAAACAATGCCCTACCGAAAACTAATTTTCTCTCTCTACAAAAGGGTCTTACAGAAACAGATGCTTGGTGCCAGAGCCATGGGCTCGAACTCAATGCCAAGAAATGTATAGTTATCCCCTTTGGGAAAAAACATGTACCCATGAATTACCACATAGGTGGCAGTACACCAAACACCGAAAGTGTGATAAGAGACTTAGGGACACAGGAGGTCTCACCTTCAATAACCACATCACCACAATAGTCAGGAAATCCTTCTATGTGGCACACCTCATCACTAAGGGCTTTTCACCCAGAAAAAAGGAGGTCATTGTCCCACTGTACTCATCCCTCATTAGACCCATTATAGAATACAACACCCCATTTGGTATGTACCTCTCAAGACATCTACAACAACTGGGAAGGCCGCAGAAATACCTCACTAAAAGAATCACAGGCCTAAAGCAGATGCCCTATGCTGACCGCCTTAAAAAACTCCAGCTATACTCTGTCGCATATTGTCTACTCCGAGGTGATCTCTGCTTAACATACAAGGCCATGTCAAACCCAGAGCTATTGGACATGCTACACTTAAAGAAATCCCAATCCCTCAGAGCCACATGCTCCAGGGATCTAAACCTTGTCATCACAATAAACAAAACATGCTGGAGGGATAGGTTCCTGACCCAGAGATTCCCCAGACTCTGGAACAGACTGCCAATACATGTCAAGCAGAGCGCCTCTTTGGCCCTCTTCAAAAATAACCTTGATGATTGGATGGGAGAAAGGAAATTCACCCCGGGGATCACGTCAGTCGCCCTGCTAGACAGGGGTCCAGGGAAGTAAATAGTGTGGAAAGAAATAGCCAGGGAATTGTTATGGCTAGGCTTGTATAGGCCTTAGGGCTATGAACCTATGAACCTATAATATCTATTGTACTATACTCTCCAATCTCAATTATACTATTACCCTCTCCATGCATAATATTTTCCTAACCTACTAATGGCTAGTAGATATATATTTTGAAATGTTAAACCTACAATTGAGTTTATAACAAAAATATTCACTTTATGTAAATGTTGAAATTTCTGTATATAATTATGTCTTTTCATTTTTGTAACATTGTAACAAGCCAATTGCAAATATCGTGGAGCTTATCTGTAAATGTTTAATTAGCTGTATGAACTACGTCCTTCTGTAACATGTGAAATGTAACTTGCAATTATTGTGGAGCTCTTCTCCCCAGGCCTCCACTGAAAACAACCTCTTCTTGGCCCAGTGGACTTCCCTGGTCATCAGACTTAAATAAATAAATAAATAAATAAATAACGCCCTCTTCTGCATGCACTTTTTTATTATAACATATGTTTTATTGCCACAACAAAATAAATACAACAGTCAATATTTACATTCAGAGGAAAAAAAACATAAAAAATAAAATGTAAACTGAGTGAAAAAAAAATAGCGAGACTACATAATTGGGTCTAGCAATTGGTGCAGAGCTGTGAGCTTACTCCTAGAGCTTCTTCATGTCCAAATCACCATTAGAAACGCCACTTACCACATATCAGCTAGCTATTGAACTCCCTCTATGACTCAAGAAAGCCACAATGCCTATCGAAGGAACTGGAATCACTTAGTGTTAAAACCAATACCATTTTCCTAGGTGATCTAAACTATTCAACTACAGACTGGGAAACCTATGCCTCTACTAGTGCACAAGCACATAAGATTCCTGGACTTTGTCAATACAAACATCCTGGAACAATTAGTTAGAGTATCAAGTGGGAGAACATCTTGGATCTTGTCCTTGCTAATATGGGGGCACCTTGCAGTATCCCTTGCATACATTCATCACCTGTTAGATCTGACCATAAAGCAGTCTCCTTTGAAATAAAATTGAAACCGCAGACCCCTTCCACCCGAGGACCTTGTAGAAATTTCTCTAAGACAAGCTACCTACTTCTAGGTGATACATCGGCAAACTTCAAATCACCAGCAAACCCAATTAACTCCTCTAAGTACACATAAACATATACAACTGCACTATACCATTATTAAAACAGCTGTATAAATACAACTGCGTCATGCAGAAACAAGTGGAGGGCAAACTCCAGAAATAACCCCCAATGGTGGAAACATAATATCAACAAGTTTTACAATAAAAGGAAAAGAATTTGACTGAAAGAAGAAGAGTAATTCTCAAAATGATAGTACCCTCATCACTGAAATAAATAACTCAGGAGCTTAGCAAAATCCACCAAAACCAAGTCTGAGCTTAAAATAGCCACCCAAGCCAAAGACAATCACAGTTTTGTTTTTTTAGTTATGTCCTTAATCTCAATACCACAATGCAGCAGTGTGATGAGCTGATTGTGAACAATGTCGCCTATGCTGAGGCTGAAGATATCGTGAACTTACTAACCAATAAATTCAGCTCAAAGTTTACTCCTCTCTCCATTTTGTCTAACCCACAGGATATATAAAGCCAAAGGTGGTGTACGATAAAATGATATCCAACTAATAAGAAAAAAAGTTATCGTACAGGTGGAAAATAACTTTGGAACCACTTTTAGACCAAATGAACGATTTTATTCAACTCACAAGCAAAAAATTAAGCGCTTTTGACCCCTAAAAAATGGGACTTCTTCAGAATTAATTCTCTGACAAAACGAGATTTACTTGTATACTACTAACCAAAACCTTGACTGCTAATAATGAATTAAAGAAGCAGAACATACACTATAAAAAATGAAACATTCCCATAAAAAACTTTAAAAATATATTTACATCCAAATAAGCACAACATAATCTATTCGGAAATATTATAGTTAATAGCAGAAGGAATTCACAATTAAAACAACTTCCCTCTCTTATAATGTATTTTTTTTTTTTTTTTTTTTTTTGCTGTTTGGCAAGTGATGTTACAAGCACAGACTTTCCCTGGGATCAATGAAAACATTTCTTTACAGCCATTTTTAAACAAAATATATAAGTCCCGGCTTTTAGGGGTGCTTAATTTTTTGCTTGTGAGTTGAATAAAACCGTTCACATGGTCTAAAAGTGGTTCCGAAGTTATTTTCCACCTGTACAATAACATTTTTTTGTTATCCCACAGGATATACCTGAAACCAACTGGCCTCTAGCTATCACACAAGACCAAGCCCTAAAAGTGCTACCAAAAGCTAAAAATACTGTATTGATGGTATCTGACACTATCTCTGGATGAATCTTAAATAGCATGAAGCTCTATTTAGCCACCCTCCTAATAACACTGTTCAGTCTCAGTCTCAATACAGGTTTTGCATCTACGTGTCAAACAGAGTAGTGTCCTTATAACTTTCAAAATGAGTCTCAATGGGTGGATGGATAGTCCTAGTTTCTTCATAAGTCTATCCTCAAAGCAGGGGGAAATTTTTGAATGTCAGTTATTGGCTATGATAATAATTGCCTGAACCATGATGTCTAGTATTTATCTGCAAACCGGTGACCACAAGTATCAGTTAGCAGAGCAAAATGGAAAACTTAATTAGCTGTGTTTTGTAGGATATGGGTAACAGTGGATGAGCAATCATAGGCAGGCCATAGTCTAACTAAGGAAAGACAACATTTTGGCTAGAGCAAACCATACTTCTAGAGGGAGAAAATAAGTCAGTTTATAGTATAGATTCCCAAAAGACAGGGTAGAGTCCAAATGTGGTCCTAAATGTCTCTGTGGATGAACATAAGTCAATGGATTATCTAAGGGTTCTTTAAGGATGAGTGGGTTTGTGTCATTTAGTCATTGTGGTGATGCAAATACTATATCTGTTCATTTCTTAGGATTTATGAAAGCTTACTATTTTGTGTCCAGTATCATAACTTGATAAAACTGGTCTGCATTTTATTGTGTAAGATAGATAATAATTGTCGGTACTTACGTATTATCGCAACCAGATTTGTAACGCTGTCTAACTCCTAATGTTTTCTTGAGAGGAGTGAATGTTTGAGTAAGAAGGTGTCTGTTGACTCCTACTGATAGGTTTTGCCAGTTAAACATGAGCAGGAAGAAGAAACGGAAGCCGGACTTTGGCAGCCAACTGCGAGAGGGAAAAATATTTCTTCATGCATGCATTTCTTTTTAAAGACAGCGCGTAGAACCATGTGCTCTATTACACTGACCACAGATTCAGGGCGACTGTGATCCTCTATGTGTTTTAAACAGGATCTGGAAAGTCAAGCTCCTTC